>NC_043966.1:2632913-2755413 GCF_902148855.1 Sphaeramia orbicularis
GCAGATGCAGATGGAGGCGTGCACAAGAGCATCCTACTGGGAGGCCTCGGCGACGCCACAGTTTATTTACCTGCCTCTCAGCATCGTGATGCCTTCAGGGACCGTCCGCACTCCTCATCAAACCAACCAGGGCTCTAAACAAAAGTATTCAGGCGCACACAGGAGTAATGGAGCTAAAAGGAGGTGTGTTTGTGGCAACGACTGTAGAAACAAGTCATATATGAAGGAGGCAGAGTGAGCTGTGAATACGAAAGAAGACATCATTTAAATACATAATTAGAATTATATCCATTATTTGGGAGTTTACAGATGGGAACCCCAACGGAGACTACGGAGCGGTACACTGGAAACCATAGGGGGCAGTGCTGAGATCTGAAGTGAATAACTTCCAGAAATGGTTGAACTTTTCAGCGCTAGTGAAAAACTACAGACATATTCATAACATATTTATGACAACTCCCTGTCTCAATAGTTAGCATAATCAGGGTGTGATCTGTCAGAAAAAAAACAGAGGGGGGAATGTTTTATTATATTAATTTAATTTTTGGTCGGAGCGGGGGGGTTGGGGGTTGGGGGGTACGCGTCCATAACGTAACTAATGCTAGCATGAAACGAAAATGAAACTTTACATACTTTCAACGTCCAACTCAGAATAGAATAGAATAGTCTTTATTGTCATCGTCCAATACAAACGAAATTGAAAGTGCAAACCTTTAAAGTGCATGTACAAACATAAATAAATAACATAAATGTATGGTTCTATTCCTCTATTTTACAGTGGATCTTACACAGACTTTTCACAACTTCTAACCTGTATCCACTGGACCCCCTCCACTGCTCTGTGGGCTCCATGAATTTGTCACCTTTACCCCCCAGTGCATGAGGACGTTCACGAATTCTGAGACTGTGACAGTTCAGTTCAGGTGAACGTTAGTGTCAGTGACGGAGGAGAAAGGTGGAAGAAAACTGACACAATCTGCTGGTATTTACACTGCCCCCCCCCCCCCCCCCCCCCGAGGATGAAATTCATTGAGCAGAAGGAGGTAAGTTAAAACCAGAGGGGGGGTTGATCCCCCTCATCCCCCACAGAAAATCACACCCTGAGTATAATAACAATATTCAGTAAAACCTCCTGTGTCGTCACCATGTTTGTTATTATTGACTTTCTTCTTCTTCTCAAAAAACTTTACACTTCTTCATAATTTCATGTTCCTTAAAAGGCTCATATTTGTCTAAACCCACTGTTCTTAGTCTGTGCTTCATTTCTTTGTGTATTTGGACCCTAATAGTTCAGACAGTCTGAATTTGAATCCTCCAGCTGCTGCTAAACTAGCTTTAGATTCATTTGGACAAAAATTCAGTGGATTTCTTCAACCTGTTTGAATTCCTGCTTAATTTGTTACGTTTTATAACTAGTTGCGTCTCCTCATTTGCTCATATCAGGTCCAGACTTCAGTCCAACATTTCTCCAGTTTTTCTCCATAATTGTTTGTCGTCATCAGCGGTTGTAGTCCAGACTGAAAATCTGTCCAAACTTGGAGCTCATTACCTCAAATGTTCAGTCGTTGGTTGAACGGGACAGAGCAGCACAGCCAATAACCTGGAGGGGGCGGGGCCTGAAGTGTCTCCTGTGCATTTAAAGGGCCAGCGCTCCAAACCACCTTTCTGGTGTCATTCCTCAGAAATAGGGTTGAAGATGGACCTGTGGAGTTGAATGAATGAAGAATTCAGAGCCAAGCAGAGCATTTACAGTTTATGGAGACCACAGGGAAATGAGAGAAAAGGAAGAATTACATTTAAAAATGAAAAATAGCACTCCTTTAACCCTTTTGGGGGGGGGGGGGGGCTATGTAAAGATCTGCTTTCGTGTCAAATATTTGAGTCTAGTTTTAATTTATTACAATTTAGAATTCATATACCTAATATTTGGAACCAATATTCACTTTTAAAGTCCTTGAAAAGGTTTGTTAAGCATCTATGTGTTATTTATGCAATAAATTATACACATTTTTCAAATCGGATTTTATATTTTTTGTCCTTTTGTGTTGATATAGTAGGTTAAAGTGAAAAAATAATAGACAGATGAAATCAAAAAAAAGATACCAAACATGGGTCTAGTAAACATTTCTTTATATAGTATATAAAGGTAAAATCAAAAGTACTCAAAAACGGCCAAAATAGTCTGAGTTCTTAAGGGTTAAGAGCACCACCCTCTGGTGGACTGATTGACAGACGCTCATTCCAACTCTAAGGACAAACCTCAGTATGAACGCAGTGACTCTTAACACCGTTTGAAACAGATGTACTTATTTACATACATAAAGGGAACATAGAAGGGCCTTAACGCCACCACCTGTATGCGTTTGGACGTAAACATGCAGCAGCCGTCGACGCCTGGAAGCAGAACCGTTCACTGTTCTGAGGTCAGCCGTGATACGCTAACGTCTGCGTCCATAATGTACAGAGATATGGAAATACAGATGAAGTAGAATGAGGATGTGACCCTGTACAGGCTCTTCAGTGCAGCCGATAACCTGGAGGCCACGACGCCGAGCCTTTTCCAGGAAAAACCAGCCAGACTGAATTAAAGAAGAGAAAAAAATGAGCAAGATGGAGCTGCCTGGGGCAGGGAGGAAGAGACAGAGAGATGAAGGCAGGACGGCTCAGATACATTTATATTATGTGATTAAAGGGGAAGGGGAAGCTGGCGGCCGGTGACAGACAGAGTGATGTAGTGGGAGTCGGCGGCGGCTCTATACTCTCTAATTGACCCCGGTTAGGATCCACACACCCTTTCCCCAGCTCACAAAGAGCGCCTAATTGCTGCAGCTGATTGGGTCCTGATAGAATTACGGCTGTCAGTGAAGGTCATTAGGCTCAGATTCATCTTCCATCTCGGGGACGAGCGCGGCGGCCCTTCCTTATTCCACACGCAGCCTTAACGAGCTCGCCGTGAGCTCTTTTGTCAGGGAGAAAATCCCAGATAAAGCAGAAAGCCGCTCTCCGTGTGCGAGTGTGTGTGTCGACGTGTTGTCTGCCTGTGATCTCGGATACGCCGATCAATATTTGTGAGTGAACAACTTTCTCTACCCTGAAGGTGGAGGATGCACAGCAGCGACGCAGGCTTTAATCTGGGAGGTCAAAAACAAGCTTCCTGCAGCCCAACCGCCGGCGCCCAACAGGAAGTAGACCGCAGAGTTTTTTACTGCGGCGAAAATGAGTGTCCACCTCCATCATATTCAGTCGTTTTATTAAACAAAGACCAAATATGTGACAATAAAATACTAAAGTCTGTCGTCACAATCAGAATACTTTATCGATCCCTGGGAAATTGTGTGTTAGAGTTGCTCCGAGTACAGTGACTTAAGAGTTTTCTGCATTCCGAACTGTTGCTCAGTTGGTTTTGAGGCTAAATCCAACTTACGAGAGAGCTTCAGATATGCAGCTGCTAGTTGTCGTAGCCAGTAAAAAGACAAAAAAAGTTGGAAGACAGCTCGTAGGTATTGTGGTGGTGGATGGTCCATGACTGACGGTTCCCCCTGTCGCCCCCCAGACAACCATAAATGATTTTTCAACAATTTTCTTCTTTGAAACCATCAGTCACAGTGACTTGATATTTTTTATGGAACATCTTTGGGCCAAGTTTGTTCAAATAATTGGGAAGTATTGATTGGGAAATATCCTGGGTTCAATTCCAACACTAGTTGACGGTGGGACCTTTCCGTGTGAAGTTCGCATGTTCTCTCCAGGTACTCTAGCTCCTCCCACCATCCAAACACATGCACTGATAGGTTAATGGGTTAATCTAAACTGCCCATAGGTGTGAATGTGAGAGTGATTTTTTGTCTCTGTATGTTCAGCCCTGAGATGAACTGGTCACATGTCCAGGGTGAACCCGCCTTCACCCCTATGTAGCTGGGATAGGCTCCAAGAGACCCCCATGACCCTAGTGAGGATAAAGGGGGTTCAGAAAATGAATGAATGAATGATTTTTGAATTTCTGAAATGTTAAAAATCCCCATTGGTTTATAATGGGACACATTTCAAAGTGCTATAACTGTAAAACAGTTGAAGATATTGATATAATTATTATTGGGAATAAATAGGAAGTCGCATGTGGGCTTTCATTTGGTGCCATGACCTTTGACCTTGAGTGACACTGAAAAGTCAAACCCAAGGTCATGTATGTCCAGATTTCTAGAAACTTCTTCTCCAAAACCGTCAGCCAGAATAAATTGAAATTCATAGCAGAGGTTCCTTGGGGTAAGGTCTACCAAGTTTGTTCAAAGAATTGAGAAATGAAGATTTTTGAAATTTTTATGATTTCTTTTTTTTTTAAATCCCCATTGGTTTATAATGGGACACTTTTCAAAGTGCTACAACTACAAAAAAGTTGAAGATAGATAGGAAGTGACATTTGGGCTTTCATTTGGTGCCATGACCTTTGACCTTGTGTGACTTGGAAAGGTCAGATGAATGTCAATAATGTCCTTAAATATGCCGTTGGACTACAGGAGCCTTGGTCCTGTTTGTATGGACCCCACAGACACATGTGGCTCTACCATCCTCTGCTGAGGCTCGATGTGTCTTTGGAAAATGAATAGATGGTAAATGGACTGAACTTATATCGTGCATTTTATACACCCAAAGCGCTTTACAATTCCTCACATTCACTCATTCACACACACACACATGCATACACCAGTGGACGGCTGCTGCCGTGCTATACTGGGAGCAATTTAGGGTTCAGTGTCTTGCCCAAGGACACTTCGACGTATGGACAGTCAGAGGATTCGAACCACCGACCCTTCGGTCAAAGGACGACCCGCTCTACCAACTGAGCCACAGCTGCCCACAATGAAATATAATGAGTATTTCATTCAAATGTATTTTATTTGAGTTGGTTAGTGTTTCAAATGTAACTGTAAATGTGCAGATGGTGGTGGTATGAGGTACCACAGGGATTATGTCTTGCTGTCGCTGTCCAGAGGGGAGGTGCTGAAACACTTTGTGGAGTGTCTGGAAGAGGTGAACAGAGGTCGTCCAGAACAAGTCAAATACGTCTACTAATGTATGTATGCGTTGGAGATAAGTTTGATATAAGTTAACCACGTTACTCATAGGTTAGAAATAAGTTTTGGATACTTTTAAACATTATCTTGACATATTTCAACTTATGGGGCTGGAACGGATTCATGGTATTTTAATTCATTTCAATGGAGAAAACTGATTTGATATAGGAGTAAACTGAGGAACAAGTTCTGTCACAGAACAAATTGAACTCACAAGTCAAGGTACCACCGTACAATAAAAGTAGCAGGAAAAATACACACACACACAAACACACACACACACACACACACACCTATATTATAAAAGGGATGTGGACTCTGTCTTTGTGTTGAGGGCATCACACAAAATCCGTACAGAGCTGACTGCTGCAGAAGAGACTAGTGGAAACGGCAAGTTGACAGGACCAATATTTTGGGAGATATTAGTAATTGTGGAATACAACGTCCTCCCAATGACCAGAATCATAGAATCATCATTGAAGTGGGTTACCTAGCAACAGATAAACAATAAAAGATAAACAATGAAATCTGACACCAGGGCAACGGGACCCATTGCCATGGTGTCAAATTTCATGTGCAGAAACAGACATGTCAGCTGAGAGGTTATTCTACTGAAAATGACAGAGGAATTTACCAAGAAAGGAAAGAAAGGAAAGGAATGAACTGGATCAGAGGATCTAGAACCTGGGGTTCCCCACGAGTCAATGCACTACAACGTACACACAACTGTAATAACGGTAAATAGTATAAATAACTTTTACAATTTGTCTTTATTTTTGATTTGCACTTTGCTTGTGTGCTTTCTGTGCTTTGCTGCTGTAACCTGCAATTTCCCCTTATGGGACAAAGAAAGGCTTATCTTATCTTATCTTATCTTATCTTACTAGTGTATATATATATATATATATATATATATATATATATATATATATATATATATATATATATATACATATATATATATACACACACACACACACACACACACACACATTGATATAATACATAATTATTATTTTTTCAAAGTTCCAAACAAACTGTATGAAAAACATTGTTACATTACTAACCCGTTGTGCAGATTTTGCTCTTTTGGTGGTTAAAGCGGTCTGGGTGGCACCAAAGGGTTAACGTGTAATTTAAAATATAATATAATCTAAAACTGTTAATGTGAACCATGACCCACAGCGATGGAGATTAAATGACTTTATGGTTCATCTGGCACAAAACTTTGCATTTTTTGGTCTAAACCTCAACATTCAAAACTATAAAATTCTACACAAATTTACCATAAATAAAATCAACAAGTAGAATTCAAACACACACACACCTCCATCAGGTGTGTAAATTGCACTAAAACTGATCAGATGTTCCACATTTTGAATAAAACTCTGTGGAGTTTAATGTTGGACAGGGTAATTTTGCTTCGTGTCGTCTCGTCCTGGAACAAAAGCCGCCGTAGGAGGTTGAACGTTTGTGTTGGTGAAGAACACACACAGCTCCGGCCTTATGTTCTCCATCATGAAGATAACAGGACGTGTGAAAACCCGCTGATCCCTCTCAGCTCTCAACAAGGTCGGACAATCTGCCGCCGTCCATGTGGTGGAGACGAAGGAAGGGAATCCGAGAGAGTAAGACACACACAGAGAAATACAACCAGTGATGGATTTAGTTCTTAGAGGGAGAAGCGGAACATCGATGATGTCCGCTGTCTTCGCCGTGTCCGCTGGCCGGCGATTTTCAGGATTTACTGTGTGAAAATCAAGACAGAGGGAAAAAAGTAAAGGAGAAGGAGGAGGAGGAGGCCTGGAGGGAGACGGTGAGTCAAAGTGATCTGAACATCAGAAAACGGAGGAAACAGTCAAACACACACTTAAATCCACTGGAAACTATTTATATGTGAATAGTACAGAACAATAGAAATACAGATAAAAACAGACAGATGGAGTAAAGAAGTACAAATATGATGTTACTGTACTTTAGTGGATGTATTTACCATTTACACCCATATATTTACACAGCAGAACAGGCACTTTTAATGCATTTATAGATGATTATGGATAAATATATTTTAATGTTGCATCACTGTGCACGTTTTCAACCTACATGGATGAAATAATAACTCAGAGTTATGACAAACTGACACTTTATTCATATGATGTCAGTTTAAATAATGAAAAACCCTTGACTAATACAATTTTTCACTGAAATAAACTCACATGGGACAGAACAGGAAGGGGCGGGGCCTGTGAAATTACTTTTTATTTTTACTCTGAGTACATTTATACAGCTGATGTTAACTTCAGTTTATACTATTTTTACACATGCATCTGTATGTCGCCTCTAAAAACAGACCGTTCTAGTCCTTGATTAAAGCCTTTACAGGATAGACTTGTACTGATGGACTCATCGACTGATTGAGTGATTGATTAGGAAGATATATGTCTGTTTACATTTACCTCCTGAGGAAACGTACACTCATGTGTAAACTGTCTGCTGTCCTTGAACAGGGAAATGTACCTGTACATGAGGCACAAACACACAGTACATACTGTCTGGGGTGCAAATAAGGGGGGTAAAGATGACAGACTCAAGGGGCCCAGCATTTGTGGGGGGTGAATACAGCAGTGGAGGGGGTCCAGTGGATACAGGCTAGAAGTTGGGAACATTTCGTGTAAGATCTGCTGTGTCATAGAGACACAGAAGTTGGGAGTCGGACATTGAAAGCATGTTTAAGTTTCAGTTTTGTTTTAACGCTAGTGTAAGTGACGTTATGTACGGACCACACCCCCACATACATAAACCCCCCCCACTCCAACAGATCGATAAGATACTGCATTTTATGAAGGGTCCATAACGTTTACCAGTACCCAATACACAGGTACATACAGTACCCAATACACAGTACATACAGTACACAGGTACATACAGTACCCAAAACACAGTACATACAGTACACAGGTACATACAGTACCCAAAACACAGTACATACAGTACACAGGTACATACAGTACCCAAAACACAGTACATACAGTACACAGGTACATACAGTACCCAATACACAGTACATACAGTACACAGGTACATACAGTACCCAATACACAGGTACATACAGGTACATACAGTCTGTTGTTCTAGTAATTGGTTTATTTTACTGTTTCATCTCCTGTTGGTATCTTTATAATATCCTCTGGTTTAACTGTTCAGACTCATAGTTTCTCTTTTTTTCTATTAAACTGTCAGTAAATGTCAGGTACCAGAATCACTGTCACTGTTTCTCCTTATTTTCTCATATTATGAGTTGTCGGTACATGTTTGACCTTTGACCTGTATAAACTAATCCAAGTTGAACATGGTTTGGATGAATTACACTTTTTTTTTTTTAATCATATCCAGCTGCGATCTTGAATGTTTTGTGACTGTATTGGAACATTTCATGTACCATAGAACTTTATTTTTTCCAAGATACAGCTCAGTATTTTTTTGCTAAAAACTCTGGCGCCTAAAGGGTTAACATGGATGTTTTTCTCCTTTTTCTGCTGACTGTTGTTCAAACCCTCCCAGTGTATATAAATATAAAAGCGTGAACACCGTGCTGTGCTGGTATATATTTGTTGTCGGGTGTTTGCGGCTGAATGCGGGGTGTATATTTGCTCTATGTGCTGTTGTTCTACGCTGTGTTTTCCTGCAGAGCGACCGAGGCCGGAGCCGCTCTTCAGTGCATTAAAGCCCTCCAGCCGTCCATTAGTGCACCGCTGTCAACTTTAAGAGCTGGAGGTGGGAGTTGCACATCAGCTGAAAGCTAACACGAATGATATAGATGTGCAGAATTTAACCTTTGACCTGTGCTAGCTCAACCCACGCTGCCTCGTGGAGCCGCCACCTCGAAGGCGTTCGGAGGAACATTGAGTAATCAAAACAAATGAGTCAGTGAACGCAGCGGAAAGCATGAGGCGCCGTGAGCAGATTCCTAATGACGACTAATATTAGCATAACCTAATATGCTTGTTGATCAAGGGTAAACTTTTGGGGGAGGACATGTTAGGTGCAGAATAAACAAAAGCAGCTGCTGCCAAGGCGCCGGAGCCTTCAGAGGGAGGAAGACGACGCCGAGGCCATTCTTAATGTGGGCTGAGCCCGCCGCATGGATATGAGGCAATCTGTCGGCTCGCTGCGCGCTTATCGACTTCAGCTTCATTCCAGCCAACTTCTCACAGGCTCCAATTAAATTCAGGGGGAAAAGGGAGCAGTTGGAACAATTGCATTAATATATTTATTTTCCTCTTTTGCCAAAACTCATTTCTTTTCTTTGTTCTTCGGTTCTCTCCTGTTTTCCCCCGGCAGTTAATTGCACGGAACTCCTCGGTGCTTTGGGTTACAAGGCCGCCGCCGCAGACCTGCCGCGCTCGTCCCGTAAATATTATATGAAGACTTAAGTAACAATTGTTGTTCTTTTGCCATCAACTATTCATGCTCTCTAAGTGAGGTGCACCATGGGAGAGGAGTGTGGGAGAAAACCCCTGACTGGAAACCTGTTTGGGATGCATTTGGAGAGAATGGCAAATGCTGCAAAAATAAAAAAAATAAAATAAAATAAAAAAATAAAAACTCATTTTAAGTAAAACCAGCCTCGTGTTCCGACTCCGGCTCCAGAAAAGTCTCGGGTGGTTTCATCTCCACACAGCTCCGTTCACTCCTACAGAACTTTATTTTAAGGCCTGTGAAGGTTTCAGAGCCTCCGAACCTGGAGAAAACGTCCAGTGTGATGTAGAAATGTGTCTACGGAAGAAAGAAAGAACGTGTTTTCTTTTCTTTTGTTTCAGTGTTAATCAATGTACTATGAGTTTCTTTAAAGCTTGTAATTTAGAGGTTTTAAGCAAAAGTTGTAACTTAATGGTGAAAATAAAGGCATATTGTTTGAGATGTTTTCGAGCCTAGATTTTCCTACAGATTTTCCCAGTCTGTGGTTATTTTAGTTTTAGTGTTTGGTTTAGTTTAGTTTCATTTTCTGTTGGTATCTTTGTAATGGGCTGTAGTTGAACTCCACTTTTCTGGTAGTTCAGCTGTATAGTGACTCATATTTTCTCCATTTTTAATTGAGAAAAAGTGACACATTTCAGGCAAAAACATAATGACAGTCATCGTTTCTCCTTTTTTTGTCATTTTATGACTTGTCGCGACATGTTTGACCTTCGACCTGTAAAAAAGCTTCAGAGTTGAACACTGTTTGGATGAATTACACATCATGCTTGTATTTTTTTTTTTTTGTATTTTTTATTTTCACTCGTATCCAGCTGTGATCTTTAATGTTTTGGAAACATATATGGTACATGAACTGTTCCAAAAAGCCCATTTTTGAAGTTCTTTTTTCTTGATTTTGTCATTTGTTAAGATTATTACTATGCTTTGACGTACAGATTTCCTGCTTCAAATGCAGTCAGTCAGACTGTGGGTGTTTCAGTGATATTCCTACAGTTTGGTCTGGACCAATCAGACAAGACCGAGTTAAATGAAGAAAAATTCTAGTGTCTCTCGGTAGCTTCATGTACTTCTCTACTGATAAACTCACCTCACAGTAAATTCATGGACGTCACTGCTGATAAATTCAGGGTCGCAGGAGGAGATGTTATGGCTACAGGGAGATGAGACCTTGCATTCAACGTGATATCATGAATTACGTACAGATAACACGCCACTTTTAATTGCCGTGTTATCTGTACGCATCATAAGCTTTCAGCGTGTACATTTACGTCACGTAAAATAGCACGCCATTAGCGGTTAGGGTTAGGTTTAGGATTAACAATTAGTGCGATTAGCAGCTAGTGCGATTAGGGTTAGGTTTAGCAATTAGCAGTTAGGGTTAGCGATTAGTGCAATTAGCATGATTAGCGGCTAGCACATTGACACGCAATCAAATGGTGTTAAATAACATGCTAAAGGATGAAAATGCGCATGTGTAGCACACCAAATGCAATAAACTGGCGTTACATACAATGCAATTTCATGAGATCAGTGTGTTGCATTCATGTAGATACACGTCTAAGACAACAGTCATGAGACTTTGCGTAGCATGTCCCAGTAGCAAGGCGTGGACTGACAGTTGGTAAGACACGTCAATAGATGAGGTCCAATCAGAAGGTAGAGTCGGATGACGCAGCGAAAGTCCAACCTATTGTTCGGGGTGGAGTCACCCAAGAAAATAACTGCAAACCGCACCCAGAATTCTGGGCTTTTTGCGACTCGAGTTCCTGTGTGAGTTCTTGTCCAGAGAGACCAGCGCTGATTATTATATTTTACCTGTGACCAGAATAATGTTTGAACTGAGACCAAGACGCATCCTGAACTCGTCTTTGGAGCTTCCAATCAGCGAACACAACAAACCCTAACAATTATAACAATTATACAGTTAATTCTGAGATGAGACTGACCTTCAACCAAACCAAATCTACAAGAAAATGAAGTGTAGACCAAACAAAAAAGGCCTGTTAGAGGGGTCCATCTGTGAATAATCTGGAGCAAAATTTTAAAATGTCTTCTTTAATTTGTGCATTTAAAATCATGTATAAATCCACTATAAGAACAAAATATAGATCATTATCTGAATAAGTGAATATATATACTTATAATACAGAAAAAAAATCATAAAATAAGATATTATTGTAATTAATTAATGATCATAATTAGGATATATTATCACATTTATTGATCATTGTATTTGCAGTAAATATGTGAAGTGCATATAAATATAGTTTATAATAAAAGGGTTGATTATGTAAATCTGATTGTGTGTGAGGTGACTAAAAAAGTGTATGTGAATGGTCTGTGTGGATGTTCTGTGTTATTGTAAAATATACTGAAGAAAAGGTGTGTAAACAAAGCAAAGGAAGAGGAATTAATTTAATTATTAATTTGTAAAAAGGGGGTGGAGTCTATAAGTTATACTTCTTCCCACTCCTTTTCGAGCGAAGAAAAATTTTGTTTGACTGTGTTGGATGGTTCTGCATTATCTGATGATTCTACACTACAAACAAAAAGTTAAGGATATTTTTAATTTTGGGGCTATTTTTTTCAGTTGGGATTGTTACACAGCGCTTTTTACTTTTTTTGTGTGAAGTGAATTGAAACACATTTTTTAATGACCAGACAAAGAAAATGACAAAAAAAAAAAAAGAAATACCCTTCACTTTTTGTTTGTAGTGTATGTGCTCAAAGTAAAACTACACACACTAACCACACTAACCATGGCTGAACGTTGTTGGAATGACCCCTCAGATACCCCCTCTCCATCTGCCCCCATGACCAACCCTGAAACACACCTGTGAAATGTAGGTCAGCATCAACGCCCAAATGTGATGTGTAATATCCCAAAGTAATAATAATAATAATAATAATAATAATAATAATAATAATAATAATAATAATAATGAGTACTTTATTTCAAACACTCTGCATTAAAGTGCTGTATAAAGCCCATATAAGAAGATAAATAGACTGGTCTATTTTTATATTTCAGTGCAGATTTTACTGGTGAATACACATTATTTGTGTCCCATTTATTAAAGCTGATGTGTAATGGTTGTGTACGTTATGTCATGAAACAGAAAAGAGAGAAATGGGGAATGACATGCAATAATGCAACCATATTTTACCAAGATTAGTAACCAGTACCAGTGCTGGACACTTTTTTTTTTTTCCAGTGTTTACAGTATAAATGTAAGAAGCAGAAGCTGCAGCTCCATTACTCTGAAACACACACACACACACACACACACACACACACACACACACACACACACACACACACACACACACACACATATAAGAAAAATACCAACTCCCAAATCTCAGTGAAGCACAGAGCTTCAGAGAGCCTAATAAGTCAAACTGGAGGCCGAGCAAACAGTGCATGAATACCAAATGCAGCCTAATTGATTACCTAATTTATGCAATAACCAGTATTTTTTAATTATAGTTATTTATTGCCCAAATGTTTACGGGGCCGGGCTGATTCATGAGCGGTGTGTTGAGCCACGGGTCAGGCTCAGTGGACCCTGTTTATAACGCTGACAGCAAAATTATCACAGCTCCACTTCATCATGGCTGCTGCTGCTGCTGCTCACAGCGTTCCTCCAGTCCTGTTCTTGGAAACACTCCTCCTATTCCCACTTAATGTCGACTGCTTTGGCCTGATATTCACATCAGCGACAACATCAAGTGTTTGGCATCTGGATGAGCGTTTTCTGCGGTTGCGTTCAATTCCAGTTGTGCATAAAAGTCTACCTGCAGGTGGTTGATCCATCACAGCGGATTAAAGCTGGGTTTATTTTTATTACGTTGACCTTATCACAGTGGAAATCTAACTCAAGTACTAAAATGAGGAACACGCTGAAAGGTCTCCTGCACCGACACTCACCGGCACAAAAATAGAATTACTCTGCACAATCTTAACATTTATTCACAGGTTTTAAGGACTCATCCTGTCTGTTTTAGAGGATTTAGCATGAGTTTCAGGTATGTTTTTACATCAGAGCTACTGTCCTCATTGAACCCGTTTACATGAGCATTAAAATATGAGAACTGGGACTAATTAGACAACTGTCATAATCAGATCTGATGAAAGAAAAAACAAGTATTTCTGATGCAGTTGAAAGATGCCAGAAAACTAGAACGTATTTGTGCTTCACACAACATAGACATCATTTTCAGAACGTTCAACAGACCCTACCAAAGAAAAACACGTTTTTTGTCATTTAATTATTTTACATTATTGATCTGACCAGTTGCAAAAACAGATGAAAAAAACTGAATGTGATGTTTTTGTGATAATTTTAATATGGAGCCCTACTTTAAAAATGCCAAATATCCTTAATTATCACCTAATTACATTGTATTAAGTAATAATCAGATGTGACACATTTAGGTGCTTCTCTGAAACTGGGTTTATTTTAGAATCTGTCACTGTTCCATCTGTTTAGACCCAATAATAAAAGGTAAATGGAGACAGATTTCCCCCCAGGATGGACCTAATGATGACCTCAGAGAAATGCAAAAAAAAAAAAAAAAAAAAAAAAAACTCTTGCTCTGATCCATCCCAAAATCAATGAATTTTTAATCAAATATTGGGTCCAAAAATAGGACCCAAATATGGACATTAAATCTCTCTAGGTGTCAGTGCATTAGATGTATAAACATGTGTAAATGCTCTTCTATAGACTCTAAATACAGACACTGTGTTCAATGTGTGGATCCTAGTGGTTTTTCTGATCCACACATGTGGGTTTTTCATCAGTCTCAGTCTCATTCCAGGTTTGGTGTGGAACCCATCGTGTCCACTGGTGTTACATACAGAACCTGAACATTAAAACACAAATAAATTGCTAATGATTTTGCAACAGCGGTCATTTTTGTCAAACATTCCCAAAATGTACCTGTGAGAGAATAAAAAGATATTTTAAAAAAGTAGTGGTGCACAATTTTCGTGTCTTTTTGACCATGTAACATGTGAATTTTTGCATTAAAAATAATGTAAAAAACCCCCCAAAACATAAAAATGTGTTTTTATCTGAAAATGAGTTTCTCTTTTATCTCAGTAAATATATATTTTTTTAAATCGACCCAAAGTGCTTCCAAACTTGCTTCATAACATTAGTCAACATCTGGTTTGAATTTTTTAGCCCCTCTGTCCTATTTTTCAGACCAGTTTCATAGAAAAACACATTTACATGCACTTCTGAAATGCAGTTATTGAAAAACTCTGGTTGAAATGTCTCAGTCCATTTTCAGATTTCTTTCAGTATATGTATATAGTAATGTAAGAATCAGCCTGTGCCTTCCCACCTTTAGTCGATTTAACTATTTGGGATCAGTCTATGTCATGAAATTACATAAAAATTCATGTTAAAGCCGTCAGTCTTTGAATGTGGTCCACTAGTCCTTCAGCGTCAATAGGCTCTTTTCCACTGACCCTCAAATTGCGTGAATATAACTTGCACATAAAAATTAACCTAATGGAAAAATGACAATTTCACCAAAACTTTTGTTTTTGGATTAAAAGTTTTTGTGCTGGCAAGAGGTGGTTCTTCGGGCGTAGTGCAATTGGTATATCATGCAAAACTGCAAAGGAAAGACCTATTCCTGCAACTAGAGTCAGGTGAATAAAAAAAAACGGATGTTGACGGACATCACAACAAGCGAAGAAGAAAAGTTTTAAAAGAAACATGTTGCTGTATGTGTGGACACACCAGGAAACCCAATCATTTTAGAATTTAGTACGAGATAGAGGAGTAATATATAATAATAATGAATATATCTGTAAATCTACATCATGTTTTTTGTTTGACATATTTATGTAATGACTTCTCGTGTCATTTCACTGTAATAAATAAACAAATCATCGCATATGTGATTTAATGGAAAAACCAACATTACACACTTCTGTTTTTTTGACATTTCGTAAATATCGGTAAAGTTTTGCGCAGATGTCCAATGGAAGAGTTACTAATGACAAACCTCATTTGTTTTCCGATGGTGAAACAGACAAATGCATCCTGAACATCCTCCTGTTTTAAGAACATATTGCTGTTTAAAATCCTCTCATTCCTCTATCATTCTTTTTCTGTCTTATTATCTCTCCGTCTCCTTGGCTTCATGTTTAATCATTTCTGCTTCATCCTTCATATTCACCCCATTGTGCAGTTGTGTTTAGAAAAACCACCCAAAATCAGGTCAGTTTTCTGCATCACAAATCTAGGAACGGTTCCTTGTGCTTTCATGTCCCTCCAGTTGGAATCCTGCGACGCACTTTCTACTGTTTCCAGTCGACATGACCTCGATAAACTTCAGTCGATTCAGATTCCAGCATCCAGACGATGAAGACCCACCCCCTCACCCCGGTTTCTGAAGACCTTCACCCACTTCCTGAAATTAATCCAGATTCTACGACTGCAAATGAGTCTTAACCTATAAAGACTCACTTTGGTGGCAGCTCCCAAATGATTTTTTTCTCATTTATTTAACCTTTATTAAGTGATTTATCCACATTTATTGTCGTATTATCTTCTTTATTTTGTTTTTTTTTCAGTGAAAATCATGTATTTTCCTATATTTAATACACTGATCATGAAGATGTTCATAAAAGCTCAGATTAAAGTTGAGGATTATTAAATCAAAAACAGAAAAAAACTCTAGTTTCTCAGTCAAATACACCATAAACTGAACATAAACCCAGTGTGTCCATCCACTGTCACTGATCCAACTAGAAAACCACAGATGCACTCATTTTTTTTAATTGACACACATTTCATCACACATACACTTTCTCTGTTTAGTCGTATATAAGTACACAGGTGAATGTATAGGCTACTGCCCCTGGGATCACCCTATGTCTATTTGTTTTTTTGTTTTTTATACCGTGTTTCCACTACGTGGAACCGGCTCAGCTCGGCTCAGTATTCCTGCAGACCGTTTCCATTCCAGGACACTACTGACTTTACAGTACCTGGTCGTCATAGAGATGCGGTGCGTTATTTCCATGTCGTCTGCTCAGAGTTGCTGATGAACTCGTCTGTTGCGTGTTGTCTCGTCTGAATTTTTACGTCTTCTACCAAAGACTGAATCTCCTGGACCGACCATGGTGTAGTTGTGGGCTGTTCTCATGTGGGTTAATGTACCGACATATTTACTGTCAACTTCCGCATCTGTTTTTTGTAAAAGGGCGGGTCACAGAGAAAACTGTCTGACCAATCAGTGGTCTGCAGTGTTATACATCACGGTTTAGTATCGCTTAGAACCTCGGCGGAGGTGATACCAAAAAACTAGTACCGGGTACCAGATTCCAGGTCCTTTTTCATAATGGAATTGCAAAAAGGCCGAGTCGAGTCGAGTCGGTACCACACAGTGGAAATGCGGCACAAGTTGTTGTGTTTTTGATCATGCCTATATCATCAATATGTGTTGTTGTTGTTTTTTTTTAAATTTATAGCTAATGAGTGATGCATTAATGTTGTCTGTTTTATGTTTTGTTTCTGTCACCTGCCGAAGGACTGCCGATGAAAAGTAGTTTTTTTTACTAATTCTGGCATATTTACATGGGTGTATTTTTTATACAGTTCATGTTCATAAATGTGCACAGTCCACATTAAATAAACCAATAAATAATTGAATAACTAAATAAACTCCATGGGTTTTACTGGTGCATCAATGCTGTAGAAGATGACAGTGTTTCCATGTTCTAATGGCTTATATCTGATGACCATGAAAACATGACAAACTACATTTTACACCAGTTATGTGCACTTATTAATAGGTTTAGTGGTTCAGAAGTTATTAAACATTCTACATCAGTAGGTGGTTTGGGTTGATGGTGGATGTTTGGGTCTGTATGGGTTCATCTTAAGCAGAATAAACACATAAAGATAATCGGGCTGTTTTTGTCCCGATTTTCCTCCTTTCCGACCAAAGACGGCCAACACCACATTATTTTATGTTTTATAAGATTATTCTGTAAGATAATTCTGTGGTCTGAGGTAGGGATGTCATGACAACCGATACTCACGATACTGTTACGGAAATTTTTCTCTGCTGCTGGTGAATAATGAAATAGAGACTTCTGCCGGCCAACAATATTTTATTTCTTTGTCAAGAAAGGTCAGTTCTGCACATGAGCGGAGATTGTGAAGAAAAGACAAAGAGCTTTTCACAAGGTCCACCTTCTATAGAGTGAATCACATTTGCAAGTGGCACCTCCAGTCTCCTCAAAGGACTGAATGATGAAGTCAAGGCCTTAACAATCAGTCACCTTTTGTTACCTTGAAAGAAAATTTACACACACAGTAGGGGGATTTGGGTAAAATTAGCACGCAGTGGGGAAGGGTAGTCAGGAAAGGATACGGAAACAAAGAAGGGAATTGGATAAAGAAGTTAAAATTCCATTACAATACCATTCCATCCATCCATCCATTATCTGCCGCTTATTCAGGTGATTGTGATTGCATAGATTGTGTTTGAAAGTTGTGTCAATTATCTGTGTGAGATAAACACAGATTTATGCAACTGTTAATCCACCTGTCCACAATTATCTAATATAAGATTATTATATCCTGTGTAGATCAGTGTTCTTATTTCATATATCGGCCAATATATTGGTTATTGGCCAATATCAAATATTGGCAGATATATTGGATATCAGCTTTTTTTAGCCCCCAATATCGGTATTGGCATCGGCCTCAAAAATCCCAAAATCCCATATCGGTCGGGCTCTAGCAAATACCTAAAGTATTTCTTGTTTAAGTTTATGGGTTCTGCTGATTCTTCTTCTTATTTTTTTAACGTTGTATCAATTTGGTATCGAGTATCATGTACTTTTAGTAGCATCGGTATCGATTCCTGAATTTTTGGTGTCGTGACATCCCTAGTCTGAGGTGTGTTCAGAGTGAATTTGTCCCGATAATCGTAAATATTAAACTTGTTCAATATTTACAACTAAAAAATTTTTGACTCTGTGAATTGTGACATGGAATGGAATGTAGCCAATCGAGAAGCGAGCGGACTGAGGAACAAGGAAGCAGACGTAAATAAAAAACAAACATGGCCGACCTGAAACATAAAGTTTGGTCTATTCAACGTCTCCGCAAAGTCGTACCACAAACCGAAACGACATGTTGCGTGTTGTGTTTTCCGGTTGTTGCTATGCTTCTTCTTTGTTTTTGTCAGATCACACAAGATTTCTGTCTTGGAGGACTAGATACTGGAACGGTTGTGGGATTGAATCGTTATATACATTGTGCTGTGTTGATATTTTCAGAGTACACCACACACAGAACCATCAAAACTGTTGAATGTCTGACTTTTATCTTCGTGTGTGGGTCTGGAACTGATAAAAACCCTCTTCAGATTTCGAAAATCCTCATGTGTGTACCCCGCTTAACCTGAGATCCTGACATTTTGCCTCCTGCTGCTGCCTTTTTGTCAGGTCGTCACTGGAAAGATGAACTGATTCACACCTGGTGTCTCTGGTTAAATACAGATTTGAAAACATCCTGTAGAGTTCAGGTTTGATCCAGAATAACCGACTGTTTCGGTTCCTCGTCTGTGGGTTGGAAATCACAGACATGAACACACAAAACCCATCATTAAAAATGCACTTTTTGACTGTACTGTGTTTTTTTCCCATCTCCTTTTGCGTTTATATATTCACTTCTTCTTGTATTCACTTCCCTCTTTCTGATCCGACCAATGAGACGACTGAACCGTCTCATGTGACTCATTTCGTCTTGCATTTCTGAAAAACTAAAGTAAAAACTCGGCACATTACAGTTATTATCCAGATTCTACTCAGATGTTTTTATACTTCGAATGTACAGAGTACAGCGTTCACTCTGATGTTACATCTGTCTGTACTCTGGTTTACTGTGATATTATATTACTGAAGGTGTACCATCCATCCATCCCTCTCTTTCTCTTTATCCATCCATCCATCCATCCATCCATCCCTCTCTCTCTCTCTCTCTCTCTCTCTCTCTCTATCTATCTATCTATCTATCACTCTTTATTGCTCTCTCTCTCCATCCATCCATCCCTCTCGCTCTCTTTATCCATCCATCCATCCCTCTCGCTCTCTCTCTTTATCCATCCATCCATCCATCCCTCTCACTCTCTCTCTCTTTATCCATCCATCCATCCATCCCTCTCGCTCTCTCTCTCTTTATCCATCCATCCATCCCTCTTGCTCTCTCTCTCTCTTTATCATCCATCCATCCCTCTCTCTCTCTCTATCCATCTTATCTATCTATCTATCTATCTATCTATCTATCTATCTATCTATCTATCTATCTATCTATCTATCTATCTATCTATCTATCTATCTATCTATCTATCTATCACTCTTTATTGCTCTCTCTCTCCATCCATCCATCATCCATCCATCCATCCCTCTCGCTCTCTTTATCCATCCATCATCCATCCATCCATCCATCCCTCTCGCTCTCTCTCTCTTTATCCATCCATCCATCCATCCAACCATCCATCCCTCTCTCTCTATCCATCTTATCTATCTATCTATCTATCTATCTATCTATCTATCTATCTATCTATCTATCTATCTATCTATCTATCTATCTATCTATCTATCTCCACAAAATGTTTCAGCACAACACAGTCTGTACTTTAGAAAACATCTACTTTACAGGTACAGTGTATGTTTAGGTCTTTATGGGTTAAATAACAGTAACTAGTAATCTGTAATGGATTACAGTTTGGAAGTATCTTGTACAACACTGTCCACTTTTCCTCCGTATGTTTTTGGGTTTTTTATAACGTACAAACAGAGGATTTGTTTGTGTGTTGACAAATTCTAACGCCTGAACAGGCCTGAGAGGAGGTGGGTGATGTTTACACCGAGGAGCAGGGGATTCTGGGTAAAAACCACCCGGCCACCAAACGCTGTAAATGCACAAGTCTTGTACCGACATTAAACATGTAGC
Organism: Sphaeramia orbicularis; assembly: GCF_902148855.1. Lineage (NCBI taxonomy): Eukaryota > Metazoa > Chordata > Actinopteri > Kurtiformes > Apogonidae > Sphaeramia > Sphaeramia orbicularis. The sequence continues at coordinate 2,653,462 of NC_043966.1, forward strand.
AAAGCAGGCGAGTGACAGCGACGGGCGCCGATTGACTCGACACGACAGGAAGTTATCTTAATGCTGCCGTGACTGGAGCATAATGAGACGGAATAAAAGACGGAGACAAACAAAAACATGTAAGAGGACGAGGAGGGAATCCCACCGGAGGCTGAGCCGGATGAGGAAGACCCTGCCCACTCCTGACCTCCTGTCAGAAAAAAGGAAAACAGCAGAATTCAGCTGCCACTTCCAATCTGATGCCGGCGTTTCTCTGCAGCCTGTCTTCCCAGAATGCTGTGCTGCATGCTGATGCAGCTGCCAGCGCTGCAGTCCGTCTTCTGTCCGTCATCAGAGCGCCTGTCTGTCGACGTCCAGCACTTTTACATCATCATCATCTTCATCATCCTCACATCTCAGCTTTTTGAATTTTCCTCTGTACCTACCCTTTACTCAGTGATTTATCACCTTTTATTATTTTATCGTCTGCATTTTAGGGTGAAAATCACGTGTTTTCATGTATTTAAATTACTGCTTATGTAGATGTTCTGACTCAGAGTAACCTCACAGATTTTTAGATCAGGACAGAGTCACTGCTGAATGAAAAATCAGAAAAATCCCTTCATTCCAACTTCCACAACAGAACAACACCCTCCATAAACCATAAAACCACACCACAGTAGTGGTGTTTCCACATCTCAGTGTTTTTCCTGCTTTTTTGTCTCAGTTTTCTGGAGGTAGATGTGGTTCATGGTGGGTTTTCAAGATCCAGGACTTTATTATGACAGAGTTCACATCCCACCTCCACAATAAAGAGCTGTGATATATACTAGCGGCATTGTACCCGTGGTGCCATTGTACGATCGCATGATCAGTAGAACTTGTCTGCCACCACTGTCCATGTGTAAACTACCATTTAATCCTGCATTGTGCAGGTGATAATTGGAGCCAACATGTGAGGCATGACGGGAAGAGCATGTATGTGTTTGACCTGTCACATATGATTAAATTCATCCAGCGGTAGTGAACTACAGCCTTCACATTTTAGCATCAATGCTAGCAGTAGAAATGTCATGAACGGCAGCAGAACCACTTCCGAAAATGGAGTATGGCGGCAGGGATGAAGAATTCAAAGTAAAGAGAGGCTAAAATCTCCCAGCATACCTCACAACATTTGAATACAGACATCAAATTGTGCCTAGTAGACAGTCAGGTCATGTTTCTATTCATTTGGTGAGTTTGGCGGTGATCAGGTCTGTGAAGGCTGAGGAAAACCCGTACAAACGCCCTCCTGAGCTGCAACATCGATGGGACACAGAACGTGCATTGTATAGTAGGATTTACTCGTGCGCTGGGGAACCACAGGTTCTAGATCCTGCACTTCATCACTGTCAATACTGAGGGTGGGGTGTGAAAAGGGGGGTGTTTCCACTTCCTGACCCTGAGGGGCAGTATCCTGGACCCCCAGCATGGATATTTGTTGTGTATTCATGCATGCTGTACCAGATTTGTCCAGCAGTGACTGCCAAAGTGTTCACATGACTCAGGGCATAGCAACGTAATTGTAAGGTTATTGTATTCCAAAATTACTAATATCTCCAAAAATATCGGTCCTATCAACTTGCTATTTTCACTAGTCTGTTCTTTGACCAAAAATACATAAATATGACAAACTGCAGCAGTCAGCGCTGGACAGAGTTAGTGTGATGCCCAAGACACACACACATATATATACACACAAAACCAGTCCACTTCCCTTTTAAAATAGAAGAAGAACAGACCTTAGTTTAGGTTTAGTAGAAAAAGAATATGGATGCAGTGAATACAGACACTGGACATGGGTATTGGCTGAGATATCTGGAATCATCACATATGTCTTATTGCAGTGTAATATCTATGTGTCATGGTACTATTGTTTTTTTGTTTTTGTTTTTTTTTCATAAGCTTGTCTAAATCTGTCTGAAAAAACATTAAAATGGGAACATTTGTGATAGGATTTCTATGTTAAGGAGAAAAAACAGAGTAACAACGGCATTAAACGTCGACCATAATGTCATTTTATACATCAGCCAAGAATGCAAGATTTTTGCAACTAATGCATCCCTCAATTTAAAAAAAACAAAACAAAAAAAAACATTAAAATAAAAGTATATCTGAGACAGTTGAAAGACAACATGACTGTGATATTTGTGATTAACACAACGAAGACATAATGTTTATAAATCTATACTTCTTCCTACTCCTTTTCGACCATGCAGTATTCAGACGTGTGTGTGCTGAAGATAGATTCTGTCCATTCAAATGGTTTATTTTGTTTTGTTTTGTTTCCTTGCATGTTCAAAATAAAGAAATCAAATCAAATCAGATATTCAGTAGCAGCAACTAATGAAAAACATGTTTGTTTTGTTAATTATTTCATTCTTTTCCATTATTCTTTCATTTCCCATGATTTGACCAGCTGCATGTATCACCTATAGTTGAAACATTAAAAAAAACTTTAATGGGATGTTTTTGTGACATTATCCATTAAGGCCGTAGAGTTTTTTTTATTTCTTTTTTTTTATATATATATATGTTCGATCAAGATTTCGAACAGCTGTGTGTTTCATTCAATTAAAGGGTTAATATTTTTGTGACTATTTTAAATATGCAGTCCTACTTAAAAAATGCCAAATATTCTTAATTATCACCTAAGTGTACTGTATTAAGACAAATATAGTGCATTAAAAATGTCTTCAAGCACCATTAAAACTATCACCACCACAAAACTACACAAGTTCCTATAAGAGACAAAAAAAACATTTAATGTTGATTTCATAGTGCCTGTATGATCTTCAACAAACTGTCATTTTACTTTTTTAAACTGTTAAATCCAGTTCAGTATTTGCTGTCACATATAACTGATGAAAAAAGGACATTAAAACAGAACACAGTGACTTGGAAATCTCATAAAACTACATTTATTTCCACAATAAAACATAGAAATCGCATGTTTAAACTGATTAAAGTGTCAGTTTTTTAGATTGAGGATTGAATTATTGAGATAAAGTTGCACACATGTTTTATTACTTGTCAAATATAAGATACGTTTGACAGAATTATGTTTTTTTTTATTACAGAAAAGGTGGTTTTACAATGAAATACAGTGGGTTTTTTTTCTTTTTTTACATGTAGACTAGTGGTGGTTTTGTGGTGAACCTGTCTTTATTATTTGATTCTCAGATGTGGTCTGTTACTTACATAGTCTTCATTTCATGTTCAAATGTTTATGTATTTAATTTATGCCCAAAGCCTGTTTTTTTTTTTTTTTCTGTCACTAAATGAAAAACAGCTGTTGGTGTAAACTGCCGCTACCGTTCTAATTATTGTCGTATTCTATGTGTTGCATGAACATAAATACACTTTGTACCGTCTGTGGTTTGTGAAATGTCCAAATCAGTTCCAACACTGGTATGTTGGAGTGTAATTAACTCCGTCTGCAGGGAATCGGGTTGTTCGTCGGCTTCTCGCTCTGATTACATTTTTTTTATTTGATTGGTTTCAGGTTTTGTGCTTCTTCAGCAGCCATGGCTTTTTTTTTTTGTTTCTTTCTCCTCGTGTTTGTTAACACATTCTGCGATCAGGCTCCTTCTCTCTTGGCCGGTTACATGTTGTAATTAGTAAATCTTTGGATGTGCTGATGGTTCTTTTTCACTAATGGGCTGGCGTCAACTTCAGACCTGGATGACCATTCCGTTTAGAAATAATGATAACGTGCAGCGATCGAGGCGTGCCATCTTTTACGTTTGATCACCATGTATCGACGCCTTCGGATGCCAGTTTGACTGAGAACCAACGCGATTCGCTTTCAAATAAAACCTCCAATGAGACAAACTGGAGACGAGTCAAATAAAAAACCGCACTGAGTAAACGGCGTTCTGGGCAGGTTCCTGTTGGCGGCGGATCTGGCCTACATTTGTCTGCATCGGCGTCTGAGAACAGGTAGTTGGAAGTTCCCGTAGAGAAGCAGCGAAGGAGCGTTTGGATGTAATTTCACGATCTGACACCTTTGATGAATGAAGAGACAATGCATGTCTGCGCTTAATAAAACAAAAAGAGCTGGAGGTGTGTCGGTGCCAGCGTGGGTTCGCCTTCTGTTCTCCACCGAGGACCGAGACACACCAATTAACTCCCCAACAGTCGTAATCAGGGGACCTGTAAGATACCCCGCAAATTCAATTACACTGGCCCCGACCATATGCCAATACGTGTCGCCTTCAAAGCCCGTCTCAGAGCCTCGGCGGCTCGACGCAAACACACGCAACGGGAAAATCAATCAGCGATCGGCTCAGTTTGAAAGGAAAACCCTCATTTTAAGTCATTTAACCCTTTAAGCGCCAACATCGCAACATTGCAACAAGTAACATAAGTGACTGAAACAGACCATAATAACTCCTCATAGTTTCCAAAGCTTGTTACCACCGCCCACCAACAGATGACGGACATGTGCCCCTTCAATCCTGACACCATTTCAGGGCATATTTCTATTCAAAGGGAACAGCGGGGGTGCTAGCTTCAATGGCACCCTGTGTGAGACACCCCCCCCCAGTGCAAAATTATTTTCGGTGGTGACATCCTCCACATACAGGTCCACTGTGGTACTTGTATAGTTTTACAACAGCATACTGCATCCCCCACCCCATATACACACAAACACACTTACTTTTTTTTTTTTTTTGGGGGGGGGTTTCAAAAAAGTTTCAGAAACACTGCATTAAACAAAAGAAAACCATTTCACATAATATTTATTTATTTATTTATTTATTTTGGGGGGTGCCGCCCTGTTCAGCTGCATATAATGTACATGCCAGACACCACCGCCGACAGTGAAGAAGAAAATCCAATTTCCAGGCGTTGTCCTGAGCTGGTTTAGTGAATATGTGAAGCTGATTTAGTTTTAGTTGGGACAGATAAGGACAGATTTGTCTACTCTGCTAATTTGGATAAAAAGACGCTAAAACTTACTGCATTTAACTTTATACTAATGTTTAAGTTTTTTAGAAATTTTAAGGTTAAGATGAAAAAAACCCCCAAAAACACAAAGAAAACTTGCATGTAAATATAAAATTTTAGTTCAATTTTACTAAAAGTTACACAATACAATATGACCGCTGCCCTGTGATGTCACAATATGCAAATTAGATAAGTACATTTACTCCCATCATAAACTTTGGGTCATATCCAATATTTGTCTCATTAGTAAGACTTTATCTCTAAACACTTACAACATACAGCTTTTTGAAATCTTCATATCAAATCAAGTCAAGGATGTGAAACTCATTCTAGTTTCAAACGCCAACATTTGATCATTATTCTGCCTGAAAGGAAACTTTGAAAATAATACTTTAATTTACTTTTTTAGACTAAAACCAAGACAAATTTTTGGATTATGTTCTGTTCTGTTATGCTATGCTATGTTATTTTATGTTATGCCATGTTATGTTATGCTATACTATGTTATGCTATGTTATGCTATGCTATGTTATGTTATGCTATGTTATATTATGCTATGTTATGCTATGGTATGTTATGCTATGTTATATTATGCTATACTATGTTATGTTATGCTATGTTATGCTATGCTATGCTATGTTATGTTATGCTATGTTATGCTATGCTATGTTATGTTATGCTATGTTATATTATGCTATACTATGTTATGCTATGCTATGCTACGTTATGTTATGTTATGTTATGTTATGTTATGTTATGCTATGTTATGTTATGCTATGCTATGTTATGCTATGCTATGTTATGCTATGTTATAAGATAAGATAAGATAAAGATAAGATAAGACAAGACTTAATTGATCCCACCTTGGGGAAATGTCTCAGCTGACAGCAGCAAATACAAACATAAAGTGCAGGAAAGGAAGAAAACAGAAAATATCCGCTTGTGAAACATAAAATATAAGGAGAAAAACAGAAGCATTTATATGAATTTAGATGTAAGTTGAAATATTAGCTACATGTTTTTGACTTCAGAGTGAGTTTGACCCCCCTGTTCTGGAGTGTTCTGCTTAAATGTGTCATTTTATCTTCATCTTTTGTCCCCATTGCTATTTTATTCCTACTTATGTTCCAATTAAAGTCCATCTTTATCATTATTATTATTATTATTATTATTATTATTATTATTATCATCCGAACTCTGTTGCTGCTGTTGTGTGTTTCTTTCCAGCTCGGTGTCGGTTTTTAATAAATGCCAGGATGGATAATGTCGGTCCGGGGGGCGGGTCTGGGTCCGGGTGCAGATGGCAATGGCGGTCGTCAACAACATGAGTAGGTGTTTGTTTTACTGTGGAAGACGAACGGTGTCTGAAAGGACAGACGGAGCACACATCAAACTTCAGCCTCCTCATTATGTCCCAGAGTTCACAGCGCTCGTCATCTTGTGTTTCTCACCAACTTTGTGAGCGGAGAAATAAAGGCCGGGGATAATAGCCCTGACGAGGATGGACTTGCTAATTTGCTAATGGCTTCTTCTTCTTCCTGTGGGCCATTAGATAAGCAGCCGCCGCCGCTCTGATGTAAACCCCTCTGATCACTATCTGTTGGCTAATGGCCTCTGAAAGGGACAAAACACAGTCAATCACATTCACTCGCACTGAAAGATACGACGGCGTGCGACCGACGGCGACCGGAGCGGATGTGCCGTCCATTCCGCCGCGTGGCAGCGCTTTGATTGTGCGTCGGATTGGCTGTTAGTTATTGTGGCGGTCTGTGTTTTTCTGGATCCGCCCAGCCGATCGCCTTTAATCATTAGCGCAGGAAGGTCCGGGCTGCATCGATTCAGACCAGTGCTCGACCCCGTCATCGTTAACAGACACTTTACAAAGACCAAGAACAGAAAAAATGCTGACGTAAAGACCTCGCACACAGATCCACAGGTGAATCAGACGAAGACGAGGACTGAGGCTGAAGACACACAGAAGACACTCAGATCATGTCAAATATGACAGAATGGACCTTCAAGTGGAGGAAAAAACTGGACTATCAACAGCTAAGTGCATCTGTTTTCAGAAAGATGGGTTTTAGATTCATGTCTGATAAAAACACACAGATTTACAGGAAGTTCTTCTTTTTTTTTATTTTTTATTTTTTTATTAACCTTTATTTAGCCAAGGAAAAAAAGACTTATTATTACCTACACCAAGGAGGTTATGTTTTTGCCAGGGTTTGTCTGTCTGTTTGTTTGTTTGTTTGTCTGTCCGTTAGTGTGCAACATAACTCAAAAAGTTATGGACAGATTTGGATGAAATTTTCAGGGTTTGTTGGAAATGGGATAAGGAAGAAATGATTAAATTTTGGTGGTGATCGGGGGTGGGGGGGCCCACGGGGGGGGGGGGGGGGACTGATCAGCCTTGGCGGAGGTCTGCACTCTCCAAGTGCTTCTAGTTATTAAAAATGTTTCATGTGTAGATTTCATTCATACATCCAGACTAAAAATGTAATAAAACTCAGTTCTAAAACCACACATAAAACACTAAACTAATAACACACAAATAAAACACCATCAATGAGTTAAAAGGTACTAAAGTTTTCAACAATGTTCATTTTAAGAATCTTTAAACAGGTTAATTTTAATGAATATTTTTCATTCATTCATTTGTCATAAGTTAATAAATAACTACTTTAATTTTACATTTACATTTTCTAGAATGTGTTGAAGTTATTTTAAAATAACAAAGTGATAAAGTTTGTAGAACGTTTCTTAAGTCAGTTTTTTTTTTTCATTGAATGTTATTTTTTGTTACATATTCAACCCATTCAAAGAACGTTCATCGGTGGTAAGGTAAGGTAAGATAAGATAATAATGGATTAGATTTATATAGCACTTTTCTATGAACGCATACTCAAAGCGCATACAGATGAGATCTCATTCTGAACATCCAAAAATGTATTAATAGTCAGTGAAAAGCAGATAATCTACACTTCACCTGAGTTTCTAATATATATTAATAGAACAACTGGTTTAAAACAATAAATATAGTATTATATTTTAAGATTAACTCCATTAGAAGGCAATCATAATATCAAATATATATATATATACACATACACACACACACACACACACACACACACACACACACATATATATATATATATATATATATATATATATATATATATATATATATATATATATATATACACAGGGTGGGGAAGCAAAATTTACAGTGAACATTTAGTTGTTTTTTCTCAGCAGGCACTACGTCAATTGTTTTGAACCCAAACATATACTGATGTCATAATCATACCTAACACTATTATCCATACCTTTTCACAAACTTTTGCCCATATGAGTAATCAGGAAAGCAAACGTCAAAGAGTGTGTGATTTGCTGAATGCACTCGTCACACCAAAGGAGATTTCAAAAATAGTTGGAGTGTCCATAAAGACTGTTTATAATGGAAAGAAGAGAATGACTATGAGCAAAACTATTACGGAAAGTCTGGAAGTGGACGAAGCAACAAAAAACGTACCAAAGCTTTTATTAAAGCTCTCAAATCTAAAATCCTAAAGGATCCAACCAAATCCATCCAGATACCAGGTACTGCCATAGCTTAAAGCAAACTACCCAGGTGGAAATTATGTACGGACACAGGATGGTGCTCCAGCCCACACAGCTAGAAAAATACAAGATTTCTGCAAATCCAACTTTAGCAATTTTTGGGAATCATGTTTATGGCCGCCTTCTAGCCCAGATCTAAACCCTCTGGATGCTGCTGTTTGGGGTGTTTTAGAACATGCACCAATAGAACATCACACAGCAATGTCCACTTTCTTCAAGATACTATGAAAGAAGAATGGGAGAAGTTGTCACCCCAATATTTGAGGAACACTTGCACAAGTTTCAGGAAGCGTGTGAAGGCAGTTATTGAGAAAGAAGGAGGACACATAGAATAAAAACATTTTCTATTGTGGACATTTTCTTGTGGTAAATAAATTATCATGACTTTCAATAAACTAACTGGTCATACACTGTCTTTCAATCCCTGCCTCAAAATATTGTACATTTTGCTTCCCCACCCTGTATATGTATATATATATATATATATATATATATACACACACACACACACACACACACACACACACACACACACACACACACACATATATACACACACACACACACACTCTGCTGCGTTGACCCCTGGTTTTAGATCCTCTGATCCAGTTCATTCCTTTCCTTTCTTGGTAAATTCCTCAGTCATTTTCAGTTGAATAACCTCTCAGCTGACATGTCTGTTTCTGCACATGAAATCTGACACCATAGCAACATAGCCCTATTGTTTATCTGTTGCTAGGTAACCCACCTTGATGATGATTCTATGATTCTGGGCAGAGCAACATGTTCAGTGTTCAGTAAAATGTTCAGTTGTTGGTTGAACAGGACAGAGCAGCACAGCCAACAACCTGGAGGGGGCGGGGCCTGAAGTGTCTCCTGTGCATTTAAAGGGCCAGCGCTCCAAACCACCTTTCTGGTGTCATTACTCAGAAACAGGGTTGAAGATGGACTTTGGAGTTGAATGAATGAAGAATTCAGAGCCAAGCAGAGCATTCAGAGTTCATGGTGACCACAGGGAAATGAGGGAAAAGGAAGAATTCCATTAAAAAAAGACAAATATCACTCCTTTCTGTCGTATTGTTCATTTTCGCCTGTGTTTGTTTAAGTCCGTCCTCTAACTGTGTTCTTAACTCTGCCGTCGTCGTCTGTTTTAATCGCTGTTCGCAGCTCGTCCGTCCTCGCCGCCGCTGATCCCTGACAGACGGAGCGCCGCCGCTGACAGAAGTGCTTATACTTGCAGTTTGCTTCAGTTCAGTGTGTATCTGCTGTCGTCGTGCTTCGGTCACTCCGCTGTCATTTAGCAGCGCCGCCGCCATCCGACAGCGCCTCACATCCCGGCTGGCGGCCTGTCGTTAGCTCCTTTCCGTATCAGAGCGGCGTAATGGCGTTGCAAAAAGCCTAATTAGATCTAAATTAGCGTCACTTTCTCGACTTAACATTATGGATTGAGGAAGAGGGACTAATTACACTGCTATTAATGCAGAGAGAGGTTAATGACGGGGGAGTGTGTCACCAAAACAGAACGAGGCGGGACGTGACCGGCCGCCGCCGCTGGAATGAGATGATTCCCGGGTTTGTGCTGAGGCGAGCTGTTCTCCGAGTTTGTGAGGCTTCATTCTGCTCATGATCAATGTACGCTCTATATGTGGTAAACAAATAATAACTCAGCTTTACAGGCCGTCGACTGCTCTGTAGATTAAAGCCTAACTGCGCTGAGCCTCGGGAGGCGCCAACGCCGACGATTCGCCTGTAATTATGTCAGCAACAAATCAGCGGGGGACGACGGTCTGAACTTTAGATTAGAGCCGGAGCACAGGTGGAACCGTTAGAAGATCACAATAGTCTGTTATAGGACGTCGACGCCCAGATGAACGCATGAAAGGAAACAATAAAGCCTGTAATCAGAACACGACGGCGTCAAATGTGTCATGGGACGTGATTATTGAATCCTGAGCGCAAAGAAAAACCAACACTGTTTAGATACAACGGAGGTAGAAGCAGGTTCTGCCTGAGTTTGGAATCAGCTCCAGTAGAACCTTTTAATTATTCTGTTTTTTATTAATTATTATTATTATTTTATTTTTTTGTTTTGTTTTATTTTTCTTCCCTTTGTTTTCTATCATATTTGTGTCTGGAATAAACTAAACCAGGGGTCTCAAACATGCGTCCTGGTGGCCAAACGCAGCCCGCCAAAGGTTCCAATCCGGCCCGTGGGATGAATTTGCCAAGTGCAAAAATTCCACAGTCAAGGCTGTCGCAGTCATTTTAGTTTGTTCCGTATACAGACCAATAAGATCTCAAGTAAAATAACAGCATAATAACCCACAAAAAATAACAACTCCATATTTTCTTCTCGGTTTGATGTGAAAAAAATAATTTTACATTATTCCTATAAATAATAACTTCAAAGTGCAAAAAATAACATTAAATTCTGAAAATATTTACATTTACAAACTATCCTGTAACAATAAAATGTGAATAACCTCAACAAATATGAAGAATCTGAAATGTCTAAAGAATATTAAGCACAACTTTAACAATTTTCTGTCTGTTATTAAAAGTTTAGTGCCTTTTGTAGATCCGATCCATCACGCTCATGTAGAAATGAGAAGTTGAGGCAGAATAACGTTAAAATCACACTTTTCTTGAGAAATTTCCGTTTTTTCAGGTTATTCACATGTTTTTTGTTTGGATAGGTTATAAAAGTAAGTATTTTCGTAATTTAAATGGAGTTTTGTTTTTTTTTTTGCACTAACACTAAGACAAAAATCTGGAGTTGTCATTATTTATAGGTTATTTTGCAATTATTTTACTGGTCTGGCCCACTGGAGATCAAATCAGGCTGAATATGGAACCTGAAAGAAAATGAGTTTGAGACCTCAGAACAAAACAAAACTAAACCTTGCGGTATGAGAGCACCTGGAGTTGACTTAACGAGCAGTGGCTCATGAGTTATTTTGGTCTTGAAACACGAGTGAATGTCGTATCAGCCGAAGCGGACAGAGGTTTGTGATTTAGTAAAAAAAAAAAAAAAAAAAAAAAAAAAAAATCATCTAGATAAATTAAGTTTAGGTTGTGCAGTTGCTTTATTTAATGACAAAACATTCAAAACATTTTAACAAACAGAACAAAACAGATTCATCTAGATGCGTTTATGAAACCATCTGTAAATGCAGACACTAGTCGCTTTTCCACTGACCCTAAAATTGTGCGAATATAACTTGCACATAAAAAATGTACCCAATGGAAAAACGACTACTTCACCCAAACTCTCGTTTTTTGATTAAAAGTTTTTGCGCTGCCAAGAGGTGGTTTTTCAGGCGTAATGCAATTGGTATATCAAACAAAACTGCAATGGAAAGACCTTTTTCTGGAACTAGAGTCACATGAATAAAGAAAAAATGGATGTTGATGGACGTTACAACAGGAGAAGAAGACAAGTTTTAAAGAAACATGTCGGTATGTGTGGACACACCAGGAAACAGAATCATTTTTTAATTTAGTACGAGATAGAGAGGTAATATATAATAATAATGAATATATCTGTAAATCAACACCATATTTATGTTCGTCATCATGTTTATGGAATGACCTCTCCTGTCATCTCGTGATAATAAATAAAGAAATCATCGCATTTGTGATTTAATAGAAAAAACGGCATTGCGCACTTGTTTTTTCGACATTTAGTAAATATCGGTAAAGTTTTGCGCAGATGTCCAATGGAAAAGTGAGTAGTGATGAAAGAATGAATAAACGAAGAGAAGAGAGAAAACGGCAGAAATTCAACAACCTAATGTGTATTGGAAGGAGATTTTGCTTTTAAATGATAACCCCCGCCCCCCCCTCAGATTGTCTTATCTTAAAGGTATATTTAACCTGGTTATTTGTTTTTATAATTGTTATTTTCTTTCAAACTACACGTTGTTAAAAAAAAACAAAAAAAAAAACAAAACAACAAAAGAAAAAAAAAAGTTTTTTTTGGGTAGTTTTTGGAACAGATTAAATATATTTCAATTCATTTCAACTCAAACTCAACTCAGTTGTACTGTGAGGCTGTAATGGACACAACAGAAGTATCTGAAATATTTGGACAGTATTTGGAATAAAATAACAGTGGAACAGTCATGTCTCCAATTACTATTGAAGGACACTGTTGAAAATGGTTTTAATTCCTTGAATAAAAGCTGAGACTTGATCACTTCATTTCAGATGGACCGTGGTGGTGCACAGATGTAGAACTAGGACAGTCACACTACCAGTCCAAAGTCTGGACTCACCTTCTCACTGAAATGACATGAGATGGACCTCAGATGTCCAACCAGTGCTCCGCATCACTGGGAACTCCTTCAGACCTTTGGAGAACATGTCAGCTGACTACCTCATGAAGCTCATCCAGAGAATGACAAGAATGTGCAAAGCAGTAATAACAGCAAAATGGGGCTGTTTTGAACAATCTAAAATATAAAACATGCTTTGAGTTATGTCACACTTTTTTAACTCCATAATTCCATTTGTGTTCATTCATAGTTTTGATTATCTACAATGGAAATAGTCATGAAAAAAAAGAAAAACCAGGTGAGTCCCAACTTTTGACTGGTAGTGTATATAACTGTCCCAATATTTATGGACATTTATTTTGACCTAATAAAGCTCATTTTTGTCCCTAAATCAACAAAAACAAAACTAAATCATCACTTCATTACCACAGTTTCACATACGTAGAGTATAAGGATAAAAGGATGAAGTGATTGAAGACGCTGATATATATATATATATATATGTGTGTGTGTGTGTGTGTGTGTGGGGGGGGGGTTACAGTGGGCTGTGGATCCTTGGCCCTCCCACCCCACCATATACATACATATGTGTATATATATATATATATATATATATATATATATATATATATATATATATATATATATATATATATATATGTATATATATATATATTTATTTATTTATTTATTTATTTATTTTAGGGATGCAAATTATCGATTAATTGATTAATTACTTAATTGTTAGTTGGTTGCCCTTTTCCCACACACAGACGGTCGGTCTGTGTTTGCTCCTCCATGTCCATACAGACGTTCTAACTCATCAACGCCATGATCCGGTTCATTGACCACCTATCCCAGCCGTGGCGTCGCAGCGCCGACAAACCGACAGCCTTCGGACAGGTGTGGACAGGTAGACGAGGGCAATTAACAGACAGTTAATAATTTAATCAAGCAAATTCTTATCGACAATTAATCATTAGACGATTAATTGTTTACATCCCATATATATATATACACACACACACACACATATACATTCATGTTTTTCAGGGTTGACATGATAAGAAAATAACGTCAATATGTAACGTTTCATCAGTTACTTATGACTAATGAGATCATTAATTGTATATTCTGTTTCCCTGTGCCTATTTTCTACACAACAATTAAATAATCTTCTATTTTTTCACCATTTCTGTCTCTTTCATCCTGATTCAATGAACATTTCATGACATGACAAGGAAATATTAGTATATTGTCACATATTTGCACAGATCCCTTTATGTTTCCCTTTATTAGTTCTGCCATTAATGCCGTCATAGTTTTCTGACATTTGCTGTTTTTCTATGTGATCAGATTTAAATCACAGACAGACGTTTGGACTTGGATGAACGTGTGAATGTGAAAGGATGATGGATGTTAGGAAACGCCGGGGCTCCTCCACGTTTCCCCTCCTTTTCAATGACTTTTAATGTGACTCAGGAGGAAACAGAGACAAAACGCGGAGCTTAAACGCCGAAGACAAAGTATGCAAATGAGTAATTAGTTCAATAACAGTTTCCCAAAACATCAGCCCTTAAGCAACTGCTCTGCATCTATTATAACAATTACCATATGCAGTGCCGCGTCGTGATGGATCTGCCCCTCGCCGCTTTTCGCCGCCGTTCCCAAACCGCGGCGAACGAATGAGCGAGCGCCATGCTAATGGGAGACGGGAAGGGTAAGAAAATAAGAGAAAACATCCAGAACGGCGGAACAATCAGCTCCTCCTGCAGACAAAGTGGAGATGAAATAAAACTGCATCTGTGGGAGGAAACTTGTGACCTTGGCAGAGAAAGAAATAATTAGAGCCTCAATTAATGGACGAGCGCTTCAACACCTTACAGACTAAAACACGTCAAATAAAGGGAAACGGAAGGATATTATATGTACAGACACAGAATTCTAAAGTCTGCTTAATTAAGGCGGATCTGTCAGTCCTGCTTCTTCAACTTACACAAAACAAAATGAGTGAAAACCAATTAACCTTCCAGTATCTGGGTGAGGGTATTATGCACACTTTACACTTCATCTTATTAAAAGTCATATTATTTCTCACAATTTATTTTAGGTCAGAATTCAAAAGTTGTTCGTTTTTCCATGATTTTTTAAAAATTCTGATCCATCCGCTAAAATCATCCCATAATAAACAGAGTTAAATTCCTACACTAACACTCTTCTACTAAGTGAGTAAAAAATGCACACTGACACGTTTTAGCATTTAACATTTGACCTAGAACCAAAAATAATAATGGATATGAATCAATGTTGGTGTTAATCACTGACATATGACCAGAGGAAAAAAAAGTTTTTTGTAACAATAAATATGGTTTGGTTATGTTACAAACATGGCTCTTAAGGGCTTAAATATATGACAGTTATAGAGTATCTGAAGTTTTCCTAACGTTTTTTCCTTGGAAACCCCCCCGCTTGTGTCCAAGACCAGTCCTGTTCTTCACTAAAACCACAGTTAAAGTAACTCTAGTCTTTCATTTTTGATGCTGATGACTAATCTGCATTTTTCAGACAGTGTTTTTTACATATGATGATAGACTGACAAGTGAAAAAAAAAACCTGATGAATTGTCTATCTCAGAGGTTTTCAAAGGGTGCCTCCCCTGGGGGGTGCAGGAGGACTTTAGGGGAGGTGTGGCGTGAGAAAAAATAAACCTGAATTAAAAAAGTGTAAACATCCGGTTAGCTAACTACAGTGCATGTACAGTACGAGGGGAAAAATGCATTAACTTTTAGTACCTCAGGTGAAAGTGAGAGAGGACACAGAGTCTGAGGCAAGCGGAGAATGGAGGAAGCACGACCTGGATTATTTAAAATTTGGCTTTTCACGTATTGGTCCTGATGATGCTCCGCTGCCACAGTGTGTTATTTGGAAAGAGGTGTTAGCTAATGACAGTATGTGACCATATAAACTCCAGCGTCATATTGAAACTAAGCACCGAAGTTTGAAATGTTAAAAACACACAAAGATGTTAAGATGTGTTAAAAGAGATGTTAAAAAACACACACAGATGTTAAGATGTATTTAAAAAGATGTTAAAACACACAAACATGTTAAAATGTGTAAAAAAAAACTCAGTTAAAAACACACAAAGACATTAAGATGTGTTAAAAGAGACGTTAAAACACACAGATGTTAAAATGTATTTAAAAAGATCTTTAAGCACATACACACATAAAGATGTTTAACATGTTTAAAAATGTGTTTAAGAACATACAAACATGTTTAAAAAACAAAGATGTTAATAAAATTTATTGTTGAAACCTTTTTAAAAAAGAACAAAACCCCGCATGGGACATACAAAACAACAACAAAAACAGAAATAATAGTAATAGTAATGGGGGGGGGGGGTCTGCTTTTGAGTTGTCTTAGGTGAGGCTCACTATCCCACACTTTGAAAACCCCTGATCTGTCTGACCTAACCAGACTGTTACTCTGCCTGTGTGTGTGTGTGTCTGTGTGTGTGTGTGTGGGGGGTGTCACACAGTTTCAGAGGTCAAGAGGGCGTGGCTACTAAATGGCTTGATATTTTCAAAGGCTTAAACTCCTCCGTTTAAATAGTAGGAGTTTAAGTATCTGGGGTCTTGTTCACGAGTGAGGGAAGGACGGAGCGTCAGATTGACAGGTGGATGGGTGCAGCGTCTGCAGCGATGCGGTCGTTGTATCGGTCGGTTGTGGTCAAAATGAGTTTCCTTCGTAGGATGGGTGGGTCCACCCTTAGGGATAGGGGGAGGAGCTCAGTCACCAGGGAGGAGCTCAGAGTAGAGCTGCTGCTCCTCCACATCCAGAGGAACCAGCTGAGGTGGATCAGACATCTGGTTCAGATCCTACTGGACTCCTCCCTGGGGAGGTGTTCAGGGCATGACCCACCTGGGGAGGCCTCGGGGAAGACCCAGGACACACTGGAGGGACTATGTCTGTGGGCTGGACTGGGAAGAGCTGGAGGAGGAGTCTGAGGAGAGGGAGGAGTCTGAGGAGAGGGAAGTCTGGGCATCCCTGCTTTGACTGTTGCCCCTGCAACTCGGCCCCAGATAAGCAGCAGATGATGGATGGATGGATGGATGGATGGATGGATTTTCAAATGCAGACAAAATAGGTTTGGAGTGGGTTCACACAGACTTTTGATTCTCTTATTGGGTGTATAAGTATTTTTTTTCTTTCACATCCACAAATAGAATTTCACAACTTGTAACCTCAAAGCAGAAAAAGTCTCGTGCCCCCCCCAGGATCTCTGGCGCCCCCCTGAGTTTAAGAACCATTGCTATAAAGGGTTTAACATTACTACCAAAGACACACAGCCCTTTTGTGATGGCTATACACTAATGTAGAATTAATTATGGAGATTCTGTTCCACTTCTGCAGGTAGATCCGTGTAAATCCTCTTAAATCTTACTCAGTGGACGTGGAAACTCCTGTAAAACGTTACCTGTAAAGTTTCTTGCTAACCTCGGTGGAAACATGTTATTTACACTGTACCAGCAGATGAACTCTATTTATCGCCTCCTGTGTTTTAACAGGTACCTCGGCCTTCAGTTAAAGCCGACTGAGCTTCAGTTAGCCGCAGTCTGGCGGCTGCAGGTCTCCATGGTAACCGGCCCTTTCTCTCTCGGAGTTGGCATACGCTAACGACGCCGTTGATTTGTCGCCCGGTCTCGGCAACCTTGTAAGGTGACGGCGAGGCGCGGGCCCCGTGTACGTGGCGGCGGCTGGACTGCTGGTGATAATTAGTCTCTGTAGCGGTGCCGCTCTGACTGGGCGCACATGTTCCAGCTGTCACAGGTGTATTCTGGGAGATGCGGTTCGGTGACAGTCGTGACAGCGCCATCTGGACCTGTCCGTATCGCAGGACGCCGACTCCGTGGTGACAAGCTGCACGCGGCGCCGGGAGACGACGAGGATGAGATGAGCGTGCGCGAGGGTGTGTGTGTGTGTGTGTGTGTGTGTGTGTGTCGCCGTGGACGTGTTGTTTCTCGTGTGAATACTCCGGACGCCACGGGAGCGCATGTCGCAGAGTGTGTGAGCAAATGCATGTGTCACACAATCACAGCTCTGCGTGTGAACAGGAGTGTGTGTTTGATTGGGCTGTGGTTGTGTTGCTGCAGTGTGTGTTTGTGTGTTTGTTCTGTAGGTGGAACGCTCGCTGTTAGATCTGTGTTTTATACTCTGTGTCTATATCCGTCAGACCAGCAGGGATTTGAGCTGCCTCTGAACACGTGTGCTCAGGATTCATACATGTGAAGAGTGTTTGTGCTGATGTGTACGCATCATTAGCGTCCATACAAAATCAACAAGCTTATTATATTTCATCTCATGCGAGCTCAGCGGTGTTGTACTTTGGCACTTGTGTTGAATCACAGCAAATTATCCATAGATTGTGCACTGAATGTTGGTCTAATAGCTTCAGAAACGCTCCACGTCCTGTTCACCCTGCCTTCCAGTGTGGATGCAACAACACGTACAACCTCCAATTAGAAACCATGAGATCCAGGCTGCTTTAGTCTTTCTTCTTCATTTAGGATACTCATTAGTTATTACCACGCTAACAACTGTTCTTCCTGGGGTCCATGAAAGGCTGACGGACCAGGTCTTTCCTGCTTCCCATCTGAAATCCCCTCATTATTCTAAGTTTTTACCTCATTAGTTGTCCAAAATGGTCCAAACTTTGTTTATTTATTTATGGAAACTGTTGGGTATACATACTGTTTACAAAAATGTGATTTACAGGGACTTTAGAGCCCAAATCTTCATGTTCTGCCCTTGGCGTCTGTTTTCCACACCCATTGTATCCTTATAGCATCAATTTTCAATAAGCACGATACTACGTAGATGTCATTTAAAAGCCTTAAACAGAGAAAATTGACATCACAGATCAGGTTGTTTTGTAATGTAAGCAAATCTCAACCAATATACACTCACAGTCAATGAAAACTTTGAGACTACATTTTTCAACATAATTGTTATTTTGAAACCCTAAACTGGAATGTTTTCATATGAATCATTTGTTTAGGATATTGGCATACAGAAACAGAAAACTAAAGTTTCAAGAATAATTTCAAAACAAAAAACTTAACAAAAGAAAATGGCACCTGCCAAACACACAGTCCCAACAGTAGCAGTCCTGGTCCTGGTCCTGGTCCTGGTCCTGGTCCTGGTCTGCAGTTGTCCCTCTCTCTCTCCCTGGACTCGGTCTATGTTCACCAGAGCCTGTGGTGTTGTGGCGTTCATCCAGGTTTGGGAACAGCCCATCCATAGTCCTGTAGCTCAGACCGGCCTCCACCATACCCAGGTCCAACCCGGAGACGTTGTTCAGGTGATAGACGTGGTGTGATGCCGTTCACTGGACTAACAGTGGAGGCCTTTTTTGGGCCTTTAAATAGGCCTTCCAAACCAATCCTCAAATTGTGCACAGACTCACTCAGTGTGTATTTGGTCCACTTTAGCAAAGAGACCAACCCATGTGCAATGAACTGTGACAACATGACAACTCATCATTATCTGAACTACCCCAGCACTAAGGCAGCAAGAAATCCACAATGAATAATTACAACCCCCCTACAAGTAGAAATATGCAGACATTTACACCTCAAAGTTTCTATTGACTGTCAGTATACTTTGTAGGATTTGGCGGTGCAACCAAAAAATGGCACCAAACTTGATTGGTAGAGCGAATCCCACATGGACCAAGTCTTAACTACAGTGACCTGAGGCCTTTTACTTCATGTAGCTACCTTCATTCCTTCATTTCCTGTCTCTCTTCATCCGTAAAATCTAACAAAAATAAATCGTAAATGTGCTTCTAAATGTGAGGAAAGGGCACTTTTGACAAGTCAATAAGCTTTGTTCTTTGTCTCTTAATTAACTTAAGTAGCATTTATGTTTTCCCATTTAAGTATTTTCTCTTCGAACACTTTTTCTCTTTGGCTTTTAACTCAGTTTGAGAGGTTGGCTTTGACTGTTTTAGTGTTTTTTTTTTTCTTTTATTAGTTCTTGTATATGTTTTTTATTTGTTCTTATTTCTGTGTACAGCACTTTGGCCAAAGTGCTTTCTAAATAAAGTTGAAGTAGTGGTGCTGGAAGGACTCATGTGCACAGTGCTACCAGGTCAACACTCTTTATTTACAGAAGCTTTAACTCAGGTACAAAACTCAGGAATCTTCTTCTCAGAAATCTTCACTTACAAGAGGCTGGGGCAGAACGGATGATGCAAGCAAAGGCATTGATTTATTTGTTTCTATGAGTATTCCTCTAATGAGTGCTCAATGATCTGGTGGAAGGGAGCTACTTAAAAGGGTCCTTAATGACAGATGAGTCACAGGTTGGTGAGCTGGGGGGGGCGGGGGGCACAGTCTGGTGTGGATCATAACCGCCGAGTTGAGTGAGTTCAGTTGCAACTTAAACAAAAATAAGTCAGTACATAGAACAGACGACCTGACCCAAACAGGGCAGTATAGAGGAGGAGCTGGCTAAAAAGAGTGCCACTGATTTACAGCTTTTTTCAAATGTGGAGGAAAAAGGTTTGACAAGTTTTATCAAAGCCGTAAATCCTGGCTGGCATGACGGCAGCAAAAAAAAAAGTAGAAAAGCACCCGGAGAACGCAGACCTCCACCAAAGAAGATGAGTCTCCACCCTGGCCCTCATCCAGCACCTGTTGATATTCTAAGTCAAGAGGAAGGGGAGAAAGACTTCTGCACTGTCCTGAAACCATTTTAGGAGGTGAGCAATCGGCAGTTGTTTTTTTCTCAACTACTATTCAGTCACTGGTGTGGTCTGTGGAAAGCTCATGTGTAGGGGCCATTTGTCTTTGATGAACATGCACTATTTGCACAGAACCAGAACTGGTACCATTATAGTCTCACTCAACCCACTGGTTTTGTCCACACTGTGTGTTGTATATTTTGAATTTTATCTTAGTTGTTTATTCTCTTACTTGTTTATTCATTTTAGTTTTGTCCGCATGCTTCTTACTTACTCTATGTTCTATGTTTCCACCAAACCACTGAAGCAAATTCCTATGAATGTGAACCCTGTTTACTTACATGGCAATAAACAGGATTCTGATTCTGATGATGTCATTTTTCAGACGTATCTCGCCATGTTGACAGACCAGTTAATGCCCCAACTTGAAAGACTAGGTCAGGGGTGTCCAATCCTGGTCCTCAAGAGCTACTGTCCTGCATGTTTTAGATGTTTCCCTCTTCCAGTCCACCTGACGGTCATTATCAGGCCTCTGCAGAGCTTGATGGTAGGCTTATCATTTGAATCAGTCGTGTTGGAAGAGGAATCTAAAACATGCCGGACAGCAGCTGCTGAGGACCAGGTTTGGACACCGCTGGACTAGGTGAAGGAGTGTGGGTCCAACAGGACGGTGCCCCTGCCCATTTCTCCAAGGTGGTAAGAGACTGGCCAAATGACACTTTCCCAGTTGGACTGGAGGACGTGGTCATGTGGATTGGTGTCCTCGTTCACCAAACCTTAGCCCAGTGTTTTTCAACCTTGGGGTCGGGACCCCACATGGGGTCTCCTGGAATTTCTAGTAAATGATAAAAAAAAATAAATAAATAAATAAACAATTACTAATAAAACTATTGAGTTGATAGAGACAATCCCAATCCATAACAGACATGACAAACTGTGAGTCTGAAACTGCAGCACTGTGGTTCTGTTTCTGTGTCAAATGTTCATTGTGGTCAGTTTCAGATGCTGCAGCTCTTTCATAATTCACAGTTTCAGTTCTTGTTTGTTCAGTATTAATTTATAGCCTTGTAAATCACAGCTGGAGTGACTGGACAGATCCTGACCAAGGAAAATTCAATTCTCCCTTTGTGCAGTAATCTACACCTGGATTTACTGCCTCTGTCCACAATAATATACATTATATAGACTAAATATCGTCTAAAATGAATGTCTATTTGCAACATAGTACAGCAAACTATTACATGATCAAAAACAAATTAATTTTAGCAAAAGAATGTCTCTGTTTTGAATGTCTGGGGTCACCTGAAATTTGTGATGTTAAAACGGGGTCACAAACCAAAAAAGGTTGGAACCACTGCCTGAGCCTCTTTGGCTTGTTTTAACAGGGTATGCTAAAGGAGAAGGCGTACGCAATGAACATGATTGAACGTATAAAGAGTGAATGTGCTAAAATTGACCACAATGTGAAGTTATTAAATCGGGTTTATGTGAAACTTGCAAAGTGCATAAATGTTTACATCACATATGATAAAAATCATGTTAAAGATATGATTTTTTTAATATTTGAATAAAATGTTACTGAAAATTGTTTTCTTGAAAACATGCATTATGTGTCCAAACTTTAGGAACACCCTGTATACTAGAATTTAGAAAACTAAATTTAACAAAGTAATATGCTACATAAAAAAACAAACAAACAAAAAAAACCCCTAATGTTTAAAGTTGCTGTTTTCTCTCCTTCAGCTCCAAAATGCTTCCGCTTTGCAAATGTCTGACAGTCCAACACCAACGGACAGTAACAGTGCAGAAAGAAAAAAGAATGGGCTGCATCTCTCTGTTCTTTCTGTGTATGGAGTTCAACACTGTCCTCTCAGAAACCACATTACTGGATCCTAGGTTTAAAAAGCTTGCTTTCAGCGACAACGAGGCACTTCAGAGAATAAGTGCAGCAGCAAAATGAAGCCGAGCAGCAGCAGCAGCAGCCGGCCACCTCCACCATTAGACGGCGAGTGGAGGAGGAGCCACTATCATCTGCTGTTTGGAGGATCTTTGATGAAAGAGCTACAAGAGATGCAGTAATGGAAGTGAGATCTTATGTTGAGGAACCCCTTCATCCACAGAGCAGAAGACCCACTGAGCAGGTGTCAGGTGAAGGTGATGGAGGGAAGAGCAAATAATGATCCTGCTGAGGGAATCTTTTCAAAAACAGGGCAGATACTCACAGAAAGACGGCACCGGATCAGCCCATCGAACCTGACACACCGGACTTTTCTCAATGCTAACGTGCACTGAGAACTTTCATACTGTTTGTCTGGTTCTGGTTCTGTTCTGTGGATTTGTTTGCAGTGTTTTGTTCATTTGTGTGCACTTAAAAGTTTGATGGAAATATTAACACAGTGGTTCTCCACCTGTTTTGAACAAACAGACCTTTACATCATCATGAGCCAATTCCTGCCAGAAAAAAAAAATTGCGACGGGGTGGGGTGGGGGTGGGGCTGGGGGTGTCTGACGGAGCTTACATAGGTAGCACCCCCCTCGCGACTGGGGGGACAGACTGAAGGACGTTACCACCGAAGAGGGGAGGGAGTAGGTCAAAAACTGCTGCAACGTAACCTTATTGTGGAGGAGTGTGTGTGTGTGGGGGGGGGGGGCGTTATTGATACTTATATAAAGGGTGTGATTTGTTGGGGGGGTGGGGAGGATCAACCCCCTCCTCTGGTTTTAACGTCCCTACTTCTGCTCACTGAATTTCATCCTTGGGGGGGACAACCAACCAATGTAAATACCATCAGGTTGTGGTGACAGTTTTCTTCCACATATATCCATACATAAGTGACACTAACGTTCACCTGAACTGAACTGTTGGCAGTCTCAGAATTCGCAAACGTCTCCATGCACTGGCATGACAAATTCATGGGGCCCAGCATTTGTGTGTCCAGTGGATACAGGTTAGAAGTTGTGAAAATTTCATCTAAGATCTGCTGTAAAATAGAGGAATAGAACCCGGGAGTTTGGACATTGAAAGTATGCAAAGTTTCACTTTCATTTCATGTCGGCGTTTGTTACGGACCGCACTCCCATGTAAATAACCCCCCCCCCCCCCCGACAAACCCCCCCCCCTCTGTTTTTTTGACAAATTGTACCCTGCTTTTTAAACTAATGCCGCCCATTTCAATCTGCCCCCCCCAGCTTTCTCGTTCAAAACTCCTCCCGACAGTGTCCCACCGCCCCCGTTGAGAAACACTGTATTAAACAAAAGTACGAATGCTTTCAAAATTTCCCCATGGTGGGATTAAAGAAAATCATATCTTATCTTTTGTGACAGAATAAATGCGATAAATGAGGCAATTACAAGGCTTCTTAAAAAAAAAAAAAAACACTGAAGGCAAAAGGGTTTATCAACACACAAACCCTGTGTATTTGCCAAGTTAGGCTCAAACATTTGATTGGAAATGATACTAGATTAAGAGCTGTTTGGGAACCGAAAGAGCCGACCTTCCCATCTCTAGGATCTGTTCCCGTTTCTGCTTTGACATAATGGTACGATCCACATCCTCACATGTTACTGACCACATGGCTGCCATTCTGCCCAATCTAAACAAAGTTCTGCCATGAGCAGAGCTGAGCAGCCAAAGGAAAAACACTGGGGAGCCAACATCACTAGTAAAGCCCTTAGAGGCAAATATGAGTAACGTTAAGTTGCTTTATTAACCCCACAGGGAAATTCAGTCTCTGCATTTTACCCATAATACACATGCAGTACCTAGCATTAGCATTAGCACTTAAGCATTAAAGGCGCTCATGGACCAAGTCTAGATCAAGTCTTTGGTATCTTGTTCAAGGACACTGTCAGGAGGATTATCCTGTATATACTAGTTTCAGATGGTGGAGGAACCAGAAGACCTGGAGGAAACCCACGTGATGGAAGGAAATCCAGAGGGACAACAGGCAAACCCAACACAGAACAGCCCTGCTTCAACTGGGAGTTACATCTGGAATTCTATAGCTGTGAGACGGAAGTGCAAACCACTACACCACAGCACCATCCAGGATTTTATTTCTATAGTTCTGACATGATATGAATAAAACTGAGCTGGAGTGAAGGTGGAGACAGCTGAGCTCATAACCGACACATTCCAGAAATAACAGGACAATGAAATGATTAGATAGATAGATAAATAGATAGATAGATAGATAGATAGATAGATAGATAGATAGATGTAAGTTTGATAAAAAGTAGCAAGAAAAAAAAATTAATAGAAAAGAGATTTTAAATATATATATATATATATATATATATAAAGTTCTATCTATCTATCTATCTATCTATCTATCTATCTATCTATCTATCTATCTATCTATCTACACACGCACACATTAGACCAGTTCTAATAAACACAATTAAAGCAGCATTTTTTTTTTTTTTACAATATGCACTAGATAAATAGTATCAATATGATACAGAAATATACATAAATAAGTGTGCATAAATACTGAATGAACTATAGAATCATGTGGGGAAATTCACTGGTCAAAGCAGCAACAGAATAAGGGTGACTGTGGTTCAGTTACAGCGGTAGAGCAGGTCGTCCTGTGACCAAAGGGTTGGCAGTTCGAACCCTAAATTGCTCCCAGTCCGGTCTGGCAGCGCCTTGTATGAGTGTGTATGTGAATGGTAAAGCTATAGGATTAGTTCAGTCCATTTATAAAAATAAAGTGCAAGAAAATAATGTTCATGCAAGAAGATAATGCAAAAAATCGGACCAGTGGTCCTGTATCTTACCGGCCAAATTCAAAGCTTTGGGAAATGTATCCAGATCCATTTCTTCTCCCCCAGTTCTGTGTATTTATTCTATTACAGAAATAGCCCATGTTTTGGTCATATTCCAATCAGATCTGTAAAAAATTCAAATTCCAAGTTGATATAATTGATACTGATTTATTGGATCAATCCACTTTCCTGTCTGTTATAATGGGAACATTTTTCAAAGTGGCACCAAATCCAGAATCAGATCCAAATAATTTCATTACCTTGTGTTGACATCATCATACAGAAGCTGTATACCAAGTTTGAAGTCAATCGGAATTGTAGTTTTGCAGAAGAAGACGATTGAAAGTTTTGTAACGGACAACAGACAATGCCGACAGATGCCACATGATGACAACAGCATACAGCCTGTCGGCCGGTAAGCTAAAGAACAAACAATATAAAAAATAACAATATTAGCAGTAAGTAATAAAATAAACTTTACTGACTATACACATATCTACATAAGAGTAGAATTGCAAACAGTGAAGTGACCATCTGTGTTTTTTTTAAACGGATTCACACCAAAGCTGAATAAAGTCCAGTTCAAGTTGAGTGGGACTGAATGAATGTGAGTGAATCAGCTTCAGATGCTCCTCAGTTCCAGCTCTGACTCTTTGTTCCTGCAGGAACATGATGGACGTGGTGCTTCTGCAGCTCGCTCATATATGTGTGTGTGGGGAGATGAAACAGCAGAGCAGATGAAACGCTGTGTGGATGCGTTGTGGTGGTGGTGGAGGTGGAGGTGGTGAAGGTGGTAGCGTGGGGGGGGGGAGGTGCAGGGGGGTGCGGGGGGGTGGGGGGGCAGAGCGAGGTGTTGCCCGTTCCATTGAGCCTCCCCCTGGGCTGGTAGCTCTGGAAGCTCTGTGGAAGCTCACTTCACTCAGATACATGCAGATCAAACACTGCATTGATCTCTGGGCTTCATAACACACACACACACACACACACACACACACACGCTCCACCAACACCACATTCTTTCCACCAGAAGCTGTGTGAAAAATGAAACACATGTTAATCATGATCTCACCGAGTGTCAGTTACTGCTCAGTGGAAAACCTTTATAACACATCCAAGAAAAGTCAAAGTGTGTCCTCATTATTTACAAATGTGGATGTCGATCCCATTTGTCCACAAGACGGCACAAAAACCCCACAAAAACCGAAAATACACATCAGAGCACCACAACCTAATATTCCCTACCCTTGTTTGAGCTCCATTTTGATCTCCACCACCTCGGAAAAAAACATCACCAGTTTAACTTAAACCTCGGTTCTACTCCAAGTCCAGTTAAATACGCTACAGGGTAGATGTTAAAGTGTCGACACTAAGGCCATGTCCACACCAAGGTTATAATAGTTTTGAATTTTTCATTATACTTTAGTTGTATTTAGTTTTTACTTTTTTCTAATCCAGTTAGTTTTAATTAATTTTTTAAGCAGGTCTGCTAGTTTTTAACTTACCGGCTGACAGTAAAAGCTATTATCGTCATGCGGAGTCCGTCGTCGTCGTCGTTGTCGTTGTCGTCGTCGTTGTCGTCGTCGTCGTTGTCGTTGTCGTCGTTGTCGTCCGTTACAAAAATTTCCCAGAATAAATACAGGGTTCTGGACGCTATGAAATGATGAACTTTCCTCATTTTTCAAGTTTTTTTTTTTTTTTTATCATTTTCTCCTCACTTTAGAATAATTTATTCACTTTTAGGCAATATTTCAAGGTTTTTTAGTTAAGGTTTTCCTTAGTTTTCAATGATTTTGCTCATTTTATTTTCACTTTACACCTTTTTGTGCATTTTATCCAATGAATAATTGAGGTAAAACTGCATTTTACACCAGTTATTTCCATGTACTGATAGGATTAGTGGATCAACAGGTATTAAACCGTTTAGATCAGTAGATGGTTTTAGTTGCCAGTGGCTGTTTGGGTTTTTATGGGTTAATGTATTGAATATAAAATGGTGACTAGTTTGATAATACTCCACTGGGAATGGAAGGGTTCAACATGAATATTTCCTATAATTTCTATTTTCTACAATTACAAACAAAACACAAAACATCACATTGATCATTTTTTTGCCACTTTTCTGCAGCTCTACTTCTATTAAGACACTGGAAACTTTTTGGGCAGGTAATTATAGTATGTTCCCTGATACGAGAACGTGCACATCTGTCCAAATGTTTGGAGGTTGTTATCGCTGATGGACGTCTGTGTTGTGGACCGACCGCTCGAGGCTGCAGTCAAAGTATCGACCTCCTCGTTGTCGGTTCTGCTTCGGGGATTTGTCACCGGTAAGAAAAGTATAAAGTCCTGTCAGCCTTTTCTTCACAGCGGATTTCTGAGGCCGACGGCAGCGCGGCAAAGGTCACCGTGTCGCCAAAATTATTTAAATGCAGCCTCTGGGGATGATGAATATTCACAGAACCTTCTTCCATGGTCGGTGCTTGTGCAGATCTTGGTAGTCGTACTGTAATTCGGATCACAGCGGCCGCGTGTGCACGTGAATACAGAGCAGAGCGTCCGTTCATTAAGCTGCAGCTAACTCTGTCAGTGGGCTACAGGGCATGTTTAGCCTCAACAAACCCATCCTGCTTTGTCTGTCGCTGATGTTAAGCTTCTGTTATTGCAGCCGGGGGGGATTTTAATTAAATCAAGAGCTCTTCACACTATTGTCATGCATAAACAAACTATTAGAACTGAATAAGACAAAGTGTTTTCCACTCGCCGTCCATCTCATCTCCACTGTAGACTGGAGGACTGCAGGTGAAGCCGCAGACGCTGACACTCTGCCAACAGAATACAAATCACCGCTGTGTGTTGATTGTTGTTTCCAAGCAACTCTACAGACAATTACAGCCTCAGCGGACGGGCTGGAGAGTCCACATTTACATGTTCTGGTCTCATTTCCGTCTCATGAACACCATGACGGCGCTTTGCTCAGAGGAACTGTGGATCAGTGGGCTGTGAACTGTGGAGGGTGAAACTGTCGCCAAAGGTTTTTATAACATTTAAACACTGTTTATTATTGTGTATTTTGTTTTATTTTGGGTTCATGTTCATAGCATACACGCCTGAGCACAGTTAGCCTCATAGCGTAACTGCTTAACTCAGTGTTTTCAACCTTGGTGTCGGGACCCCACGTGGGGTCACCTGAAATTTTGAGTTATTGATTTAAAAAAAAAAAAAAAAAAAAACTTACTAATAAAAAAAATATATGGTGAGTTGACAGAGAAAATCATAATACATAACAGACAAACTGTGAGTGTGAAACTGCAGCACTGTGGTTCTGTTTGTGTCACATGTTCACTGTGGTCAGTTTCAGATGCTGCAGCTCTTTCATAATTCATCGTTTCAGTTCTTGTTTGTTCAGTATTAATTGTCCTCCTTGTAAATCCCAGCTGGACTGACTGGACAGATCCTGAGCCTTTGTGCAGTAATCTACACCTGGATTTACTGCCTCTGTCCACAACAACAACAACAACAACAACAACAACAACAACAACAACAACAACAACAACAACAATAATAATAATAATAATAATAATAATAATAATAGTAATAATAATAATAATAATAATAATAATAATAATAATAATAATAATAATAATAATAATAATTATTATTATTATTATTATTATTATTATTATTATTATTATCATAATGTAATAATGTAGCTGGGATAGGCTCCAAGTGACCCCCGTGACCCTAGTGAGGATAAAGCGGGTTCAGAAAATTAATGAATGAATAATAATAATAATAACATATCAGTTTTATATAGCGCTTTTCTACGTACTCAAAGACACTTTACAATAAACAACCAAGAGACAAAACATACATATAACGGGTAAAGAGATATGAAGTTAATACTAAATGGTAATCGAAGAACAAATACAGAGACAAATACTGACAAAAGAAAAACACACAGAAGGAGGTAGGTGAGAGTGGAGGAGGTTGAATGGGCGGTCAGTTTAGACATTATATAGAATAAATGTCTTCTAAAATTAACCTGTATTTGAAACATAGTATAGCAAACTATTATATGATCAAAAACAAATTAATTTTAGAAAAAAAAAAGTCTCCATTTTGAATGTCTGGGGTCACCAGAAACTGTGAGGTTAAAATGGGGTCACGAGTCAAAAAAGGTTGGAACCACTGGCCTAAGTCATCCACTATATGGACAAAAGTCTGTGGACACATTGACAGGGTTCCTACACATTTGAAATTCCATACTTTTTCCAGACCCTAATTTCCAGATTTTCAGTCTTGGGAAAAAAAATTCCAGTCTTTATATTTGGGATTTATGAGCCAGTCGTCAGAGAATTTCCATCTACCCATTATGAGTTCTGCCAACGATCACACAAGGCATGCTGAACAGCTGGAACAGTGTGTGGACGTCACCTGTCGAAGCAGCAGTGGAACTTGGCGACACGTGGGCGGGGCTAAAAATGGGTTGGAGGAGGATCGGAGCAGAAGGTGGAGCATTCAACTAGTCAATCTGCCCAACTGTTTTCTGGGACACGTAGCCGACTGTATGTGGGTTAGGGTTAGGAAAAAAAAAAACAAACACAAAATCAAAAAACTAAATTAAGAAATTAAGCACAAACCACCTCTGAGGCATTCTGGATGATGGGTTCAGTGACACATCCACAGTTGGTTTAAATTGACCAATTAATCTATAGGTGAACCCAGAGAACCCACTAAGACATGGGGAGAACATGCAAACCTACACTGACCGGTGACCGAATCGAACCCAGCACCTTCTGACAGACCAACCATAAAGGCCCGATTAGGTTCATACTGTCTACTGAAATGAACAAGACTTCCTGTTCTTTTTGTCAGACAGATGCAAAAAAGTTTATTTATTTATTTTTTTTTACTTTGACATGTTTTGGCTAAAACCTGTATCCTTCCTCAGAGGGGTCACATGATGTTAGTGTGACGTGTCATTGTCAGCTGTTTAATCCAGGTTAGCCAGACAACAGAAGACGATTATGCCCCAGGCAGTAGGGGGGCAAAAATGTCTGGAGCAGCAGACATCAGAACACACTCTTCTTCAGTAGTCATTTCAATCTGAACACCAGCCGGTTTGACTCCTGGACTGGGCCGGACTCAGAGCTACCCCTGTATTGTGCGAGTTATGTATTGGGTTTTGCTGAGCTCGCTTACGCTCAATGTGTTGACTACGAAAAGAAATGCGTTGCTCGTGTCGCATGCGTTAACTATTGACTTATAGTTGAAGTCCAATTCAGCTTTAGTGTCAGTTCTGCTGCATGTTCACCACGTACACAAAACTGAAATTACAAACCTCTAAGGCAAACTCATTTTAGTTCAGTTCCACATTCAGCCCAATTTGATCTCAACTGGGCAGAACCAGTAAAATAATAAGTGATGAAAGTAAAATTATATTATGATTAGGTTTGCATCTGCAAAGTTTCCTTAAAAATCTGAATAACATGAACAACTTGAATTGTCTTAAGAAAAACAAGAGCAATTTTGACATTTTTATGCCTCAGTTTATCAGTTTATCATTTACACATGTGCATTACAGTTACACAAAACATTTAGTAACAGGCAGAATATTGGTACAATTGCATTTTTTGCAAATTTTTCTTAAGACATTTCCGTTTGTTCATATTTGTTCAGGTTATTTACATTTTTTGTGAAAGTATAGTTTGGTAATGTAAACATTTTCACCTAATTTTACTTTTTTTACACCAAAAAAACAGAGAAAATTTGGGGTTGTCATTATTTATAGGTTATTACGATAATATTTTACTGGTTCTGACCCACTTGAAATCTAATTGAACTGTATGTGTCTGTATGTGGAACCTGAATTAAAATGATTTTGACACCATTGATTGTTAATATCTAAAGTGTAATTTTTGCATTTCACAAATTCATCCTGCAGGCCGCATGTTTGACACCTGTGCTCTAAGGCCTCACGGTGCAAAATGAACAGACTAGAAAAAATACAAAAAAGTAACAGAATACAATGGAAGTATAAAGAGAATATAACTATAGACAACAGGGGGTTGAGGGGAAAATAAATAGACACTAAAGGTGCAGCAGTGAAGTTCAACAGACGGTAAAAGTTGAGTTCTTAAGTTAAAGTCACATCTGTAATAAAGTGACCAGTGTTCCGTTTATTTGTTGTCTTTACTGCAGTGTATTCGGAGAACTTCAGTACTTTTAGAACAAAGCAGCTGACGTTACAAATGGGCCAGAAAATGAATTTTTAAAAAGGTGTTTTTCTGCGTCATGCAAAGCTGATGCAAACCGTTCAACCTGGAGTTCAGGCTTGT
The DNA here is from genome assembly GCF_902148855.1 of Sphaeramia orbicularis. Taxonomy (NCBI): domain Eukaryota; kingdom Metazoa; phylum Chordata; class Actinopteri; order Kurtiformes; family Apogonidae; genus Sphaeramia; species Sphaeramia orbicularis. The sequence goes on from NC_043966.1 coordinate 2,685,190, forward strand.
GTCGATTCAGAATGAGAACAAAAATAACTGTCGGAAGTAAAGATCTGCCCTTTTAACAAAGTAAACGTGTCGTAGAAGTTTTTAAAAATGCATTTAGTGCGCTGGTTGGTGCTTTGTGCGAGCACTTCTGGCTTTTATCTCACAGAACGACGCTGCCTCTAATGTGTACGACAAGAAAGTTGAAAGTGAAACTTTATTAATAAATTGACAGTGAGTTGTAAGCAGCCCACAGCGCACAGGGATTAGAGAAGACAGACAGGCAGAGATAGAGACTGTCTGCATCACTGCACAGTAAGATGTATTTTCATTTCAGACTAGATTTCCAATCAGAGCCATCTGCCTTTTCGAGCCTCTTTTCTGTGTATTTGGACTCGTTTTGAAGAGCTCGGCTGCTCTGCTGTGAAACCCTCCTGCGTGTCGCTGATGTTCAGCCTCGGCTGACGGATTACACACTCGTCTGGCTGTTCAACGGCCCCCGCAAACCTGAGTGGGTGGGGGGGGTCAACATCAGCCGACTGCCTGGGGCTGATGGAAGCCTCCGTCATCAATTAACCAAACAAAGCTCCGTTACCACATGTTAATTACTCCTCAATAACTTAGTGTTTTAATGCATAAAGACCCAACACTGGGTTTATGTTCAGTGATAAATAATGTGGAAAAAAAACAAAACAAAGTTGACTAAAAGGATAATAATGATAAAAACAAATAATATGCAACAATATGCAACAAAATGAACAAAAAGAGCCAACCTCATCACTAAAGTAGACAAAAATTAATAATAAATCTACAAAATAGTAAGAGACGTGAAGAAAATAAGACACAAACTGAACGAAATTGAAGAAAAAATAATAAAAGGCAACAGAGCAAACAAAAACAAATAAACTAACAAGTAAAATGAATAAAAAATGAGCAAAATAAGAAGTGCCAAAAACAAAATAAGGTTGAAGACATTTGTTTTATGTTGAGTTAATAATATATTTTAGTGAAAAAGTCACTTTTCCTTCACTAATCCTATCAATCCATGTCAATAATTGGTGTCAAATACAGTTCTTCATGTTTTCATGGTCATCAGATATGACCCATTTGGACGTTCAGAGGCTCCGCAGTTACCATGGAAACGCCGTCATCTTCTACAACATTGATTCACCAGTAAAACCCATGGAGTTGGATCAATGACAGTGGATGGACACGCTGGGGTTATATATGTTAAATAAAAATTAACAAAAATGGATTTAAAAAAATGTACAAAATAATAAATAATGTGAAAAAAATAAGCAAAAACTGTGCAAAAATGAAGTAAAAAAAAAAGAACAAAATAAGCAACAAAATAACAAAACCAGCCAATATAATCAATGAAATTACCAAAAATTAATAATTCATCAACAAAACAATAAGTAACACAGACAAAATAAGACATAAAATGAACAATATTGAAGAAAAAAATCACAAAAGAGGCAAGAAAATGTAGGAAAATAAACAAAATATGGAACAAATGAAAAAAAAAACAAACAAAAACAAATAAAAAAATAAATAAAAATGAACAAAATGAATAAAAAATTTACATAATAGAGACAGTGGATAAAATGAACAAAAATGAATTTAAAAAAACCCTATAAAATAATACAATATGAAAGTAAAAAAAAGAATAAAATAAGCAACAAAATGTAATAATAAATCAATAAAATAATAACTAACATTAACAAAATAAACAAACTGAACAAAAATGAAAAAAAGGCAAAAAAACAAACAAACAAACAAAAAACCTGGAGTTGGATCAATGACAGTGGATGAACACACTGGGTTTATATTCATTTAATGACAGATTTTACAGAAAAAGTCACTTTTTCTTCAGTTTTCTGTGTCTGATATAATAACCCTCAACTTTACTTGGAGCTTTAATGAACATGTACATGATCAATAAATTAAATATTGGAGAATACATGCTTTTCGCTGAAAAATATGCAAAACACAGGGGATAATATTATAATAAATGGTGATAAAACACTCATAAAAGTTAAATATAGACAAACTGACACAATGGGTCTTTATGGGTTAAGCTGCTTTTCATCCACGTCCTGACTCTACAGGAAAAATACAGATTTCCAAGAAAAAAAAAAAAAAAAAAATCACCAACATTTCATTTAACCCTTTAGGCGCCAGAGTCCCCCCCCCCCCCCCCCCCCCAAAAAAAAAAAAAATTTTAATTTGAGATTTCAAAATGCTGTATGTTGGAAGCGTTTAGAGATAAAGTCAAACTGTAAATGAGACAAATATTGGATGGGACTCGCCTACATGGGTGGGTTTGGTTCTGAGGTTTGTGACGGTGTGAAGTTATTATGGGATGTTATTATCTTTGTGGAGTTGCCGTTTGTTGATCCAAACACGTTTAGCGCAGGTATTGACAACACAAACTGTACAGAAAACAGAACGCTAACCCTCACTGCAGTGGGAAAACTGGTTCAAACCCAGTTTATCCTCATTTTAACCCTTTTCATCTGTTTTTTTTTTCTCCCACAACAGGAAGTGACCCACCTTTTTTCGATTTAATCACGAGACATGACCACAATCCCCCTGTTTCATCTCTAACCCACTTGTGCATTTCCTGTCCAGTTCCACACTCAAACAGCACCTCCTCCTCCTCCTCCTCCTCTTCATCATCATCGTCCCTTTGATGAAGAGGAAGTGGACCCTTAATCAGGACGCCAAACGTAGCATGACGTGTGGGTTTATGTCCACACCCTGATCCTCTGATTGGTGGTGTATGTGTGTGGGCTGTAGTAAAACATCACGGTTCAATGGAGAGTCACTTCCTGTTTCAGAGTCACATGGTTTCTCTGTAGCCCCGCCCCTTTTGGAGACTCTAGCAGTAGATCCTAGTAGAGAAGTGAATATGATCAAATTATTTTATTCACACAGATTAGTATCAGACCTACACATGTGACATATTTTGATGAGTTACTATTCATTTCTGTTCATTTTATTGCTTATTTTGGGTTTTGTTCAGTTTTTACTACATTTTAGTACATATTTTTGGCTTATTTTTCACATTTATTATTTAAAAAAAATATATTAATTTTATTTATCCTTGTTTTTGTTCTTTTGATTTATTATTTCATTTATATAAACCAAGTGTCTCCATTCACTGTCATTTATCAAACTCCATGGGTTTTGCTGGTGAATCAATGCTTTAATTTTTTATTCATTTTGTTGCTTATTTACTCCATGTTATTTATCATTTTGTAAATATTCTTCTTAACTTTTGCTCATTTTGTTCATTTCATTTATTTCACTTTATTTTCTTCTTCAAATTCCTTCAGTTTGTGGCCTTTTTTGTGCATGTTACTTATTTTGATGATTTATTATTCATTTGTCTTCATTTAATTAATTACTTTGGGTTTTGTTCATTTTTTTAAACTACATTGTAGTTAATATTTTTGGCTTATTTTTTCACATTTATTATTTTATAAAAAAAAAGAAAAAAATTCATTTCATTCTTTTTTTTGTTCTTTTGATTTATTATTTCATTTATATAAACCAAGTGTCTCCATTCACTGTCATTTATCAAACTCCATGGGTTTTGCTGGTGAATCAATGCTTTAATTTTCATTCATTTTGTTGCTTATTTACTCCATGTTATTTATCATTTGGTAAATGTTCTTGTTCACTTTTGCTCATTTCATTTATTTTACTTTATTTTCTTCAAATTCCTTCAGTTTGTGACGTTTTTTGTGCATGTTACTAATCATTTTGTTGAGTTATTATTTATTTTTGTTCATTACTTTGGCTGTTTTTCTTCTTTTTGGTGCTTATTTCCATTTTTTAAAAATTCTTTTCCCACCTTATTTATTATTTTGTAGGGTTTTTTTAAAATTCCTTTTATTCACTGTTGAGAACATCTTGCCTTCAGGTTCTGGTATCAAACGTCTTGTCGGCTTCAGGCTAATGCTAACTCTATCCATCTCCACCTGTATTTAATCTGCTGCTGATCTTACCCATGTTTCCGTACATTTGCGGCAGAAGTAAAAGGTTGGACGGGCCGATTAAGACTATCATGGCGCCTGCGTTACTCAGAACCTGAAGGTCGAGTCTTTGAGCGTTTGTTGGCGTGAATAGGTCTGAACTCTCAGCATTAGCTTGACTCTGGTGGCTGAATACGCTGATGCACTTTGGATGAAAGCCAGAGCTTCTCTAACCGTTCGGTAATAACGAGGTGACAACAACAAGTGGACGAGCTTTTCTGAGGTCAGCTGTTTGTCTGTAGAAACACGAAGCCTCGCTGTGCATCTTCGACCTGAAATACAAACACACCGAGGCTTCATTCATCCGTAATTGCTTGCCCGCATTGTACCGCTGACCTTTGACCTGCTGCCGTTCTGTCCACACATTTCTACATTATGCTCCAGATTGCTTCAGTGCACAGTTAATTGTTAAATCTGTTCTCGTTATTGAAAAAACATGAGAAAATGCTGCACAATGAGCTAATATAAAAATAGTTCCAGTGTCCCTGTAAGTCAGCGTCTGTTCTATGTACTCAATCCTCAGTTGAATGTGTGAGGTCGTCAGGTTCTGATCTATGTTCCAGTCCTGTGGTCTGGATGAGGGAGATCAATCTGCCAGTGGGCGGGACTTTCACTGGAGGAGAACTCACATTTTAACCTATTTTTGATCAAAAATTTTATTTTATGCAACCCTCATCCTTACTGTGTTTAATGGCTAAAATTTCCTTAGGGGGTCAAATGAGTGTCCGTATTTGTCAAAAAAAAAAACAAACAGTTGTCATAAATGCACAGAAGTGTGTGTAAATAATGCTAATCCATTTGTGCACAGACTACTGATATTCTTTGACAGTGGAAGCTCTATTTTCATAAATATTGGATTTGGAATAGCACGTGTATGTGAAAACTTTTGCTGGTGGACGGACGTGACATTACCCATGATGCTCTGGTCAGTCCCAGTACTTTATTAGGAATAAACTTCTAGACTTCCTATTGCTAATTGTGCTCTTCTTCATAAATGTTGGTATTGTGGATCTAAAACAATCCCAGCTGACACAAAAACACTAAATGTGTCAGTGGACGGATGTGACATGGTTGTTGTGGATCCCATCATACTGATGCTCTGCAGCCATGTCAGCGTTTACACTAATGATCCCTGTGCAAAAACTAGGAGCACTATTATTTATTGGATAGTTTGTCATCAGACTAAAGAGGAAAGAACAATCTAGAATTGTTCTTTCTGTGTAAAAATGCTTCTTATTGTAAAACTGTTGATGTAAACAGTGCTGTGTGCCATTCTTCATGTATGTATTGGTGGAACAGAAGCAGGATGGATCAGCACCATACTCCAGATTGAACCTGTACAAATAAAACATGTGATCTGGAGGAGAGAATCTGGGAAGAAAAACTGGGGAATCTAAAAGAAGAGAAGATTTGTTTTTCAGCTCAGTTCAGTTCAAATAGAACTTGGCCACTTGTGACATGAAAATATAGCATTAACTGTGCTGAAATGGTTCATTTTTGAGCTGAAAACATAGTTCATATGAGCATCAACATGTTGAACAGAACTGAAATCCTGTCCATTTGAACAACTGTCATTTACCAACACAAAGTTCCTTTGGATTCACTGAGACTGATTTAATATGAACACAGACACAGAGAAGAGCTCTGAGCACATTTTAGCCATTAAGTACTTACAAATACCTTTACCCCCCCCCCCCCCCCTTCTCCCCCAGTCTCTCTATCTCTCTCTCTCTTTAACCCCAACTGGTCCTGTCAGACGTCCATCCTTCAGGAGTCTGGCTCTGCTCCAGGTTTCTTCTGTTAAAGGTAGTTTTTCCTTCCACTGTCACCGGTCACATGTGTTTACTCCTGGAGGATTCTGTTGGTTTCTGTAAATTAACTTCAGAGTCTGGTTTTGACTAACTCGATATGTACAGTATCATGAGATAACTATTGTTATAATTTGGTGCTATAATAATAAAATTTGATTTGATTTTGATATAAATATGGAACACACATTGATACAGGTTATACACACTCCTGATCAAAATTTTAAGACCGGTTGAAAAATTGCATGAATGTCCATTTTTCACTGTTGGATCTTCAGAAAGTTCTAAGTCAGTGTTTTTCCACCTTGGGGTTGGGACCCCACATGGGGTCACCTGAAATTTCTAGTAATTGAAAATAAATAAATAAATAAATAAATAAAGTTGAGAGAGACAATCCCAATCCATAACAGACATGACAAACTGTGGTTGTGAAACTGCAGCACTGTGGTTCTGTTTCTGTGTCAAATGTTCATTGTGGTCAGTTTCAGATGCTGCAGCTCTTTCATAATTCATAGTTTCAGTTCTTGTTTGTTCAGTATTAATTGTCCTCCTTGTAAATCACAGCTGGACTGACTGGACAGATCCTGACCAAGGAAAATAAAATTCTCCCTTTGTGCAGTAATCTACACCTGGATTTACTGCCTCTGTCCAGAATAATAGGCATTATATAGACTAAATGTCCTCTGAAAGTATTTTTTTATTTGCAACATAGTATAGCAAACTATTACAGGATCAAAAACAAATTAATTTTAGCAAAAAAAAAAAAAAGTCTCCGTTTTGAATGTCTGGGGTCACCAGAAATTTGTGATGTTAAAATGGGGTCATGGGCCAAAAAAGGTTGGAACCACTGTTCTAAGTAGCGTTTCAAAATGCAAAAAAGAAGAAATGGGAGTGAGACAAAAAAAAGAGTAAGCAATTTATAGAAAACAATTAAGCTTAGTGCGTCCAACCTCAGCAGCGATGGTGCATTGCCAGATGCCTTGTTAATGCAACTCCACAGTCCAACCACGTTCAAAGAGACAACATTTTTTAGTCTTTACCATCAGGAGGTCATGACAGTGTGAATACCTGACACTAAATGACACTGAATCCACATTTTTGTGCAGATTTTGGCTTTTAAAGACTGTGTTCTTAAATTTTTGATCAGCTGATGAACAGACTATTTTAGTTTAATTACTCAAATTTTGTTCTGTCTTACTCCCATTTCTTCTTTTTGAATTTTGAAACTCTATTTAGAACCTTCTGAAGATCCAACAGTGCAAAATGTAAACTCATACAATTTTTCAACTGGTCTAAAGGTTTTGATCAGGAGTGTAAATATAAAGTTAGAGCCCATTGAACACCAAACATGGAACCGTGTCAGCGCTGGACCTGACCCCCATAAAAAACTTAGAAACGAATCTGACCAGTAACAACAAAACCCATGAAAATACACGAGAACAGCTCTGAATGGATGTCACCTGGAACGAAAGGGTTAATCCAGTGAGAATCAGGCTCAGTAATTACTTTCATGACTTTAACACAACCATGTAGATAAACCTGAAGTTAAAAGAATATTTTCCTCCCATTCTTGGCCTCAGAGCTGTATTCACATTCCACCCATGCACTGGTTCTTAAGGAGAACCCCAGGTTTGTGTGTTTAAGTGGGATTTGAGCCGCACATTCAGATTTTCTAATGAATTCTGGCTCATGTCGAACCACGAAGGAGGACGATACGAAGGGAAAACATCCAACGAAATGACCCGACATGAAATACTGATTTGATTAAAGAAAATGCTCTTTGTGTTGACAAATGAAAAGCAGTGTGGGGAAATGAAGAGGAGGGCTTGGAGTCTCATTAAAGGGGGCCGCTTCCCTTAAACCTCATGGTACCCTTAATCTAAGCCAGAGGTCAGAGGTCGCTTCGTGCTGGGCTCTTCTCCTGCCTTTTTTCCTTTTTTTTTTTTTCCGTTTTAATAGACATACAGCAAAAGGAGAGAAATTGCTCGCTATGTAACCTGGATGAGGTCGAGAATGAGTCCCATTAAACCTTTTACGGCTCTTTGAAGCAACGCACCATCTATTCAGTCGAATCTTTCAGCTGAATCCAGACGGCGGAGTGATGGAAGCAGGTCGTACTGAAGGATTGGATTTGCTTTTCAGAAGTTGTTCAAAGGGTTGAGAAAAGAAAAAAAAAAAAAAGGAAGTGAGCCTTCACAAAAATAAACTGTATACCGAATGTGAAAGGAGGATTACAGCAGCTGAGCCCAGTCCATGCATGCAGTCATATGGGGATAAAAGCAAATTTAAGGTTTTAGTGTAGTTTCCGTGTGTCTGTATACAGGCAATTTTTCACTTTATAATGTGTTTGGATCTTTTAAAACTGTCGGCATGTTTCTGTCTGGCTTTGACGGGAATGGATTTGTGCAGAGAAATGTTGAAATGGTAAACAAGTTAAAACCTTAGACATCATTTCACTGTGGAATTCCAGATTTCACTTGTGGTTTTGGTCATTTTCAGACACCTGCATACGACTGACATGACATCCACATTTACATCCTACTTCTTTACTCGACTTAAGAGTGTTTTTTGTGCATGTGGCATGTATTTAACACCTCCATATCCTATTTCAAATGGTTGTTTGTCATGAGTTCGTTGACATGGGACAAATAAAGGATACCGTACTTTCTGGACTATAAGCCGCTACTTTTTTCTCATGCTTTGAACCCTGCGGCTTATCCAACGATGCGGCTCAAGTATATATTTTTACAGGCTAACAGCCTCCAGGGGGCACTCTAGCAGGAAGCGCAAAAGTGAGAGAGACAGGTGGAAGAGGTGATGAAGAGAAGTTTTAAGCTGAACTTTGAACAATCATTTTGCACAAACCATCATGGAAAACACACGAAGAAAAGCATATGATGCAGCTTTGAAGTTCAAACCAATGGATGAGTCTGTAAAGAAGGAAACAGAGCTGCAACACGAAGAGACAATGAGAGACAACGGAAGAGAGACGCAGAAGGAGTGTGACGGAGCCTTTGTGAGGATGTTCAACTGAAGAACACTGAAGAAGACGACAGCAGTGTTTCAATGAGCAGGAGGAAGATGAAGATACAGATCAATGACTTTTCTGGGTTTTTGAACCAGCCTGTTTCTGCCCTTTTACTGCCGTGTTCCAGGCACTGTTTGGAAAAAAGCAGTTAAGGGATGGAAATAAATATTTAAATCATCTGTCTGTTTCCCATCTGTCTGTGGAAATATCTAATATTACAACGTGGACACCTGCAGCTTATAGTCAGGTGGTCTATATATGTACAAATATTTTTTTTTCTTTTAAAATCTGGTGGGTGCAGCTTGTATTCAGGTGTGCTCTATAGCCCAGAAAATATGGCATTTTACTTTTTTGCAGTAAGTTTGATTTTTGTCAAGGTTTTGCTGCAACCGATCATGTATAAAATGGGCGGCAACATTGATAGAGCAGGACCTGTTGACTTCTAAAAACACCTAGTTTAGTATGCAAATGGTAACTAAGTTAACATCAACTTGTGGCGCTGCACAAACAAGTAGATTATCAGAATAAGAGGACTTTCTGTAACATGAACAGATAGATGATAACTTCATTTAACAGTCTCCAATGCGGTTTCAGTGGATCACAGAACAGTATAAACAGAAAAAAGAAAGCACAGACACTGACATTTCACACCTCATCATCATACATACTGTCAGTGTGAGCAGCTTAATGTGGTTGAAAGCAGTCACAGTAAATAGATAAACGGGCACCGTATAACCCTAACTCATTGATCAACCTTATGGCAGAGTGAATATATGAGCTTGTGTATCTATTTGTCCTCCTCTGAGGTGTGTAGTATCGTCTCCCTGATGGTGTTAGGGTGAATCTGTCTTTGAGGATGTGGTCTGATTGATCTAGGATCCTCCTGTTTGTCTGCACCACCTGCTTCTTCCTTAAAGAGTTCAGGTCTTTTAGTTGAATGTGTATCATTTTGGAGCAGACCCTAATGACACTGCTGAGACAGAACATTAGAAAAGCAAATAAAAGTAAAGGTTAAAAGGCTTTCAATAAAAGAACAGTAAAAATACATTAAATGGGTTTAGAAATGTTAAGAGTTCAGCTTCTGCAGAACATTATATTATATTATATTGTCTTTATTGTCTGAGTGCAGTTGCCTGGACACTGACTTTATAAAAGCTGCATCTGAAAAGGTGCAACTGGAAAGAAACACCATGATATTACAACTTCTGCTTCTAAGGTTTGTGAAGAATAACTTGGTACAGATCAAGAAGTTCTGCAACATTTGTTGTATAGAAGAACTTTATGTCATACTAATAAACAAACAAACAAACAAACAAATAAATAAATAAACCAACATGTTTCAGGTAGTGGCATCGATCAGGGCTGCTGCATCTTTAACCAGAAAACATCCTGTTATCGTCTTTTACTCATGTTTGACTATGTAACTTTTGTTTTGCATACATAAGGGACGGTTTGACAATTATTATTATTATTATTATTATTATTATTATTATTATTATTATTATTAATAATAATAATATAATAATAATAATAATAATAATAAATAATAATAATAATAATTGCTTTTATTTAACCAGGAAAAAATGACTTGCTGAGATTAAACATATCTTTTACCACATATCTTTTTTACAAAGGAGCTATCTAGTGCTGAACTTACTGATCAGGTCCAGTTACAAGGAAGGAACTGTCCAGTGCTGAACTCACTGATCAGGTCCAGGTTACAAAGGAGCTGTCCAGTGCTGAAATCACTGATCAGGTCCAGACTACAGAGGAGCTGTCCAGCGCTGAAATCACTGATCAGGTCCAGACTACAGAGGAGCTGTCCAGTGCTGAACCCACTGATAATATCCAGGCTGCTGTGGCTCTTGTCTGTTTTTAACCCTTTAAGCTGCAGTGTTACAATAGCAACATAACGGAATGAAACAGACTTTTTGAAATCTTGATATTAAAATGTAATTTAAAAAAAAAAAAAAAAAAAACTTAAAAGGGCTAATCCACTTTTTTTTTTTTTATCTCATTGTGCTGTTTACAAAATAACTTCACTGATCTGCTAACTCCAGAAATCAGATCATGATTAGATTTTTATGGTCATGTAAGCAAGCTCATGGATGTATAGAATGTCTAACATGCTTTTACTTCCTGAACACTGACATTAAACATATCTGCAATGTACAGAAACCTCCAGCTGTAACATTTATCCATGCGACTGGTTTGGAGATGAGAAAAACCGAGCAGGAAACTCTCCTGAGAGGCTGTGGGTACACGCCAAGTACCGTATTTGATTGTTTCCTGACCCTTACTTAACCTTAAAATCATTGCGGTCCTCCTCCGTGAATGAAGTATGTCCAAACCTCAGGAGGAGGAAGCTCTTTACACATCGAGTACAAACCAAACAGTGAAGAAGCAAAAAGACTGGAGCGAAGTAGAAGTAGGTAGTGGAAAAGGGAAGATAAAGATGCGGTTGATGCACTCTTTAGTGTCTTTGAATGCAACTCTCTGAAATCCATCCTGGCACCGTATAAAACCAGCAGAGTCGAGTCGATTCGGGGCAGATTTCAGGGCGGCTCCTCTGTGTGAAGAGACATGTAATTATCTGCAGCTACTGCATGTACAAACAAATTCTCACTTTTATAATCTTATTAGGAGATTAGAAGGGCTCGGCAACGGGTTTAGGCACGCCTGTCTGCTGGGGGGGGCGCTCAGGAAACTTATTTACTTCTTAATGGATTTTATTTTCATTTTCTGTGTAAAAAAAAAAAAAAAAAGCCCGAAAACGTCCTAAAGCGACATGTTTTGGCTGGCAAAGGTACAACGCACGCGCCTTCGCCTACAGTCTATCAGCAGAAACAACAAAAAGACAAGGTGGGATGAAGTTTGGTGCCAGGATGAATTTAAATGACAATCCAATCAATCAAAGAGGAGGAAAAATAAAGAGGGAAGGAAAAAAAAAAGCCGAAGAAAACGGTGTCGTTTTTGAAAATAATCCCATTAAAACAGCAATTTGTTCCACTTCCAACAGCATGTCGGTTATTGTGCTGCGATAATGCAGCGCAGGGAGAGAAAAGGCGACAACAACGGCAGAAAGAAGAGGCGTGAAAGGAAACAACGGTGGGTTTTTGACAGAGAAACCAAGGAAGTCGTGGAGGATACAAGATCGAACTGTATAAATACATATTAAATCACACATTTTACTACTTCTTACATGAACAATAAACTCTATCTGGTCTGGAGTTGTTATAAATACTGTTATAAATGGCTCAGAATTCCATTTTCGCCCTTAAAGACCCAGAACTATTTATTGGGATAACGTCCAAATGAATTTCTCTTGATGACTGAATGATTTATCACGATTTATTATAACGTCATCCTCTGCTTTTTTTCAGCCTGGGGGCTAAAACCAGCCCGCCAAAGGTTCCCTGCAGGATGAATTTGCAAACTGCAAGTTAGGGCATCAAACTCAAAAATACTATCATAATAACCTATAAATAATGACAACACCAGTTTTTCCTCTTTGATTTAGTGCAAAAAAACATTAAATCATGAAAATGTTTACATTAACAAACTATCCTTTAAAATGTGAATATCCTGAGCAAATATGAACAACCTGAGATGTCTGAAGAAAACTAAGTGCAATTTTAACAATATTTTGCCTGTGACTAAAAGTTTTGTGTCTTTGTAGATCTGATCTGTAATGCACATGTATAAATGATAAGTCGAGGCATAATATTGATAAAATTGTATTATATTTCTTAACAATTCCATTTTTTTCAGGTTATTCGGATCCTTTTTGTTTGGATAGTTTTTAAGTGTACATATTGGCATAATTGAATGTTATTTTTTTGCAGTAAAACAATTTTTAGTTGTCATTCTTTCTGACTTTCTTGCTATTATTTTACTGGTCTGACCCACTTCCGATTAAATTGGGTTGAATGTGGCACCCAGAAGAAAATGAGTTTGACACCCATGACGTAGATGTTCATAAAAGCTCAGATTAAAGTTAAGTGTTATATCACCTGGAGCCTCTGGACATAGAACTAGAACACACAGACATGGACACAAATACAGGAACCACAAAGCTCATACTCATACCATGTTTACATGTAAACATGTATCTGGGAAAACGTATATTTTTTCATGTGTTTTTGCTTTTAATCCATAAAAAAAACCCGGTTTATGTTACTGAAAATAATTATTATGATTCTGAAAACTGTATGCAATAAAAACTTTCTCAGTGTCATATGTTGGCTAACTTAACAGGCTTAGGTTTGATACTAAAAAACTGAAAAGTTGTGATTAAACAGACAATATATTCCTTATTATGTAAACTAATCTAAAGTGTGTGTATCCTGCCTCTGGTCACAGTATCTTGGATTTTACACACACATACTTTACAGTATTTTAGATTCATGCTGTTTTCCTCTTCTTGCACCTTGAGGATAGTTGTATATGTACAATTACAAGAAAAAACATTCATTTATTCATTCATTTGCTTCCTTCTGAATTTAGAAAAGCAAAATCCTCTCAGATATAATATGCTGCTCCTCCAGACTGTGCATCTCATCTGTGGTTTATTTTTGCAGTTTTGGCTGTTGTTTCTGTTGGCATTACTGTTGCTTTTTAACTCACTGGCCGGTGCATCTTCCCTGGGACAGTGTCTACAAAGTTTGCTCACAGTTTTGAGAAATTCCGATTTTAGAATTTTTGACTAATTTTGAAATATTAAGAATGTTCCTTTCCTTCTAATGGTCCATTTGTTGATGTTTTATAACATGTAAATGGTTCCAGATATCAGTATTGTTCCTGTTGATCGCTGATAGAAGTCATATATGGACTTTCACTTTCACATATTTCACATGTCCATAAAAACATCAATTTTGTTTCAGTTTTGTTTCAAACTTGCCACATATATAGAAGCAATTGATATGACATCAGCACACGCATAGACATGATGATATCAGCTGGATCGATGCCAAATAAGCTACAATTCATGCAAGGGGCGGGGTAGGGACGGGAATCGATAGGAATTTAACACTTCCGATTCCATTATCGATTTTGCTTATCAATCCGATTCTTTATCAATTCTCTTGTTGATTCTCATTGGCTGAGGGAATAAAAGAGTCCAGACAGGTGTGTTTGCATGAACCGTCTGTTATATTTCCATCTGCACAGAAAAAAGAACATATACAGTATGAACAAATAATAAGAACAGATGACAGCCTGGGCCATGTTTGTGTGTGTGTGTGTGTGTGTGTGTGTGTGTGTGTGTGTGTGGGGGGGGGGGGGGGGGGGGGGGGGCAGAGTAAAAGTGAAATTAAAGACTCTTTACTAATTCCTCTATTACCACATTTCCACTATGTGGAACCGGTTCCACTCTGCTCATCTCCTGTTGTGCACCTCATTTCCTTTCCCTTACCTTTGGAAACTTGTATTTGAGGGGGTACGACGTTTGGTGCCTGCACCGGAACCAGAACTGACGGCCTGGTGTTCACTCTGCCGCTACATTCACAAGCATCACTAAGTAGCGAATCAAATGAGTCACATGCTGTGGACAAATGTTTGAGCAGATTGAAGGGATTTCACCCTTTTGAAGACATGGAAGCTTTGACAGTGTTCAACTGGACCTGGTGTGGTCTGTTTGGACCTGGTGTGGTCTGTTTGGACCTGGTGTGGTCTGTTTAGACCTGGTGTGGTCCTGTTTTAGACCTGGTGTGGTCTGTTTGGACCTGATGTGGTCTGTTTGGACCTGGTGTGGTCTGTTTGGACCCTGATGTGGTCTGTTTGGACCTGATGTGGTCTGTTTGGACCTGGCTGTGGGTCTGTTTAGACCTGGTGTGGTCTGTTTAGACCTGGTTGTGGTCTGTTTAGACCTGGTGTGGTCTGTTTGGACCTGGTGTGGGTCTGTTTAGACCACAGGTGTCAAACTCGGTCCTCGAGGGCCACTATCCTGCATGTTTTAGATGCTTTCCCTCTTCCAGCCACCCTGGTTCAATTAATGATCAGCTCATCATCCAGCTCTGCAGAAGCCTGATAACGATGTAATGGCTTCCAGGTGTGATGGAAGAGGGAAGCATCTAAAACATGCAGGATAGTGGCCCTCGAGGACCGGAGTTTGACACCTGTGGTCTAGACCGTTTCTGCCTCAACTCCATGTTGTCTACATTCTGACCAAAACAATGCAGCGTACAGCATGATGTCATCGCGCATGCTGCAACGAAGGCGGGATTCAATAAGCAGAATCGTTAAGCAGGCAAACGATTCCAAGGAATCGAGCTACTGGGATCCGGTTCTCAAAAAGAACCGGATTCTCGATTCCCTATCCCTAGGGCGGGGCTTGTTGTGCCTGGAACCACTTGTTTTCATCCAATATCCCTTTAAAACATCAGTGGTCTTGTTATAAATACCCGCTCTAACTCTGTGCTCATATTCTGGCTGTCGGACACCAGATGTTTCCTGTTTCACAAAGACATGAACATCACAGCGAAGGAACGTAGATAAACGTGCTTTTAACTGGAAGGGGCTTTGTTATTGAAGATGCCAAAAAAGCCACTGTTTCCTATCCTAACATGGCTGATTTCTGCTGATAATTACAGTGATTTGTGTATTTTAGTGTTAATAGAATGTGGAGTGAAATGTTGTAAATACAGTAAGAATCTGCCGCTCAGACGCTGCATGTGAGCAGATGGTTGTCTCTATTTCTGTTGATGCTGTTTAACCTTTACTCAAAATAAATGAAAACAGACGGAGCCATCTGTCTGCAGCTTCAACACCAGCCACTCGCCCAAATCTTCACAAGTTCAGACTTTAAACCTGAGCCGTATTCACTTTTTTTTTTTTTTACTTCAACTCTCCTGCTCAGAGTTTCCATGTGATGAAGTTGAAGAATACAAGTCCTCCAGAAAAACAACAAAACTAAAAAAAAAAAAAAAAAAAAAAAAAAAAAAAGCTTTAAAAAAAACATTATTATTGATTTCTTGAATATAATTCTACATTTTCATTCTGATGATGTTCTGGTCATAAAATTATACTTTATCTACTTTTCTATCTCTTCAGCGTTAATATTGACACCATGACCACCCCGGTCATGGCTCATTGGTCATTAATTAATAAATGAACCTTTCAACAAAAAAGAAATGTTCCTTATCTGCTCATATAAACTCATTTTAAATAATATAAAATATAAATGTTCTTCAAATGTTACCAAAGCTTAAACAAGATGATCGATAATAAAACTATTATATGAATGTATTTATTGTGTTTTATATTTCAGCATTAATTGTCATTATTTATTTTCTATTCGGTACATGATGACTTATTTAATTTATTTTTGCCAAATAAATTTCAAGTACCCCTGGGCTTCTTCTTAGTACTCCTGGAGTACAACGATGTTTACTAAACGCTGGGGAAAAAATTGACAAAAATTTACCCAAAATGTGAAAAACTACATCGCCTTGGCTTTATGTCAGAGGGATGTAGAACAATTGTCTCTACATATGTGCCAAGTTTGAAGTAAATTGAAACAAAATTAATATTCGAAATTTCGCTCATTATGAGTAAATTTAAATAAATAAATTCATTACATAAATAAATAAATAAATAAATAAATAAATAAATAAATAAAAAATGATAACTTTGACCTACTTTCCCCAAAATGTAATCCAATCATTTCTGGGTCACTGACAATCTAGAAAATCCAATTTGGTCTAAATTCAACCAATAGTTTTTCCACTAAAGTGTTAACAAACAAACAAACAGAACCCAAAAGTAAAAATACCCCTTGCCTCCCCCTTTTTTTTTTTTTTTTTTTTTTTTTGGGGGGGGGGGGGGGACACCAGCTGAACCCCAGAGTTGAACACCGATAAACCCAAACTCAAATCCATCAACATAATGAGTCTGATCTGAGATGTTGACTTCTACTGTGTGAAAATTTTTTCTCTCCCCATCACAACAGCTGACGTCTGACAACATCAAAACACCAATTACAGCCATGAAAACACACCGCTCCCCCTCCATTAGTATTATTTTTTAACTTAAACTCATTAATTGCAGGTCTAAGTTTCCAGGATGACTTCTACAGAAGGTCACTGTGGGCTTTTTCTGAACGCTGTCAGAATAAAAATCCTTAATTTGAGGTCATGTACTTAATAAAAATATGTCTGAGTTTCATCTGGGTGTTGGAATGAGATGAAGACGATGAGTCAGAAAAGGTAAGAAGTCATGAAAAACTGATTAGACAGTGGTTGACATGTATTTAATGAATTTAAATTGAGGAAAAACAACATCCAAGTGGATGAACAACTCAGATAACAGGCAAATATCAAGTACTTTAACTACATTTGAACCCAGAAGAAACCTTTAAAAAAAAAAACAAAAAAAGAAGTTGTTCTTTCCCAACTCTAAAAAATAACCTTCGGAATTAGAACTTGAGTTACTTATATTAGTGATATCTAAAGATGCTGGTGGTGAAAAGTGATGAAATTCAGACTGTTATTGAATGGTGTAACCATTTTTAAAAAAATCTTAAATACATTGGTGCATAAATGTGTTCTGATGGTCCTAGTTGACAGTGGGTTTGGAGAAGCCATAGTCATGAGCACTGGTTGATTGTGCATCTATCTATCTATCTATCTATCTATCTATCTATCTATCTATCTATCTATCTATCTATCTATCTATTAGGGCTGCACGATTTTGGCAAAAAAAAAAATCCAGATTTTTTCCTCTAAAAACTCGATTTTCGATTTCGATTTTTGGGTATAACTAGAAAAGGCAACAGCAGTCAAGCATGTCGTTTTTGTGAGCAGCCCACAATGCAAGCCACTGCTCTGACCTCAAAGTTGTGATGGGATCACGTGATGAACCCACAGTTTTGTTTTGTTTTTTCTCTTCATTAAATCTTTGAAATGAAAGTAGAGTATACAAACAATGTATACAACAAGAAAATAACATAAGTTTGTCAGGGGGAATACACTATAAGAAAATGTCCAAATCAGAGCAAATACTGATAGTTGTTACAGCCTTTTGTTTCCACATTTATCTAACAGCTTTAAATAAATTTCAACATCTTACAAAACATAAATAATATTTGGTTTTGCGTTACAGAACTTACATTTGTGAATGAAAAATTTAGCAAGTAAGAGGACTAAATTAATTATTTTAAAAAAAAAAAAAAGTTTTTTTTTTTCTTTCTTTTCTGGGTATCTGGTCCACAGCAGTGATACCAGTGTCAGTCAGTGACAGGCATCAGTCGTGTGTGCGTGGACCAGGTTAATATGAGTGATCCACATGCGGTTCTATTTAAACTGGAGGATCTGTGTGTGGAACAGACCGACCCAGGACACACTGGAGGGATTCTATCCTGGAGCTGGTGCATGTGTGTGGGCAGGGGGCTGTGTGGGCTCCTCTGCTGAGGCTGAGGACCCCGAGACCCGGACCCGGTTCGGACAGAAGACAGTACGGTACGGATCCGGGACAACGGAGATGAGTGATCCGCTTGCAGTTATATTTCAATTGCGGGATCCGTGCGTGAAGCCACGGCTTATATTGCTATAAGTACTGCGGGTTCATGAACAGATTAAAGTCCGGTCATTACACAGACTTCTGTGACAGACCGCTGTCACAGGAAGAGCCTACGGTAGCCCGCGGGCACGCGGAGGCGCGCGGCCCGGAGGCACGAGAGAGATGAAGTCGATTTTACGATTTCCCTTTTTTAAAAATTGTCCTAATTAAAAAATCCGATTTCGATTTAAAATCGATTAATCGTGCAGCCCTACTATCTATCTATCGATCTATCTATCTATCTATCTATCTATCTATCTATCTATCCTACATACTTTATAAAGACCCAGTGCTACTTTTGTGTCAGTTCTCAAATTAATTTTTCTCTGTTTAACATTTCTTAAGTGATTTATCACCAGTTTAATAATATTATTCTCTGAATTTTGCAGCATTTTTTTTTTTTTTTAATTTTTCTATAAACTTTTGCTATAAATGTGTAAATCATCCGCTAATGGCAGAAGAACATTAATAAAGCAATATTTATCATTTGATGAATCCCTGTCCACCATTTTGAAAAGGTCAAAGGTTATTTTCATCTCGTGGATCCACATTTTTTCCTACATCTCCAGTGGAAAATATGTGAGGAGGCTTTCATGTGCATTTCTTGACTTTGTAGCTAGTACTTCCCATAATTCCCATTTCAAGTGAAGGCAGCATTACGTTAAGACGTGGTCAGTCAGTGGGCGGGGCTTCATCACAGGAGACATTTGTCCTAAAAATGTAAGTAATAAGACATGAATCCGCTGGTCGTCCCAGTGGAATGGAGGTTTGTGGAGCTGGATGGGCTTCATTCTGGGGTCGTGGTCGGGGGGTCTCGGGGACCTCCAGCCCCCCGTCTAAGCCGATTATCAGATCTCCCTCCGATTGGCCGAGAGTAATTTGATTATCACGACATCCTCGGGGCTTTTGCAGTGATCGCTGATTCACTTAAAGAAAAAGAAAATGATTTTAATTTATTTCTCCCTGAAGGAGCCGTTTGCTCCAATTTGATGAAAAACAGGATGAACCAAGGCAGAGGCGGCGCATTCGGACGGAAACGACACGCAAAATACTCAGAAAGGGAAGAGGAATGAGATCTAAAGCAACATATCACTGGTTTTTCCTTGTAATTGGTCTTCAGTTGGGTTTAGCATCTTGTATTTGTACTTGGATTGAATTTAATTTTCATGATGTTGGATCACATTATTTTACCCCACAGGAAATCTATCATTGGTTTATTTTAGTTTTTGCTTAAATTTTTCAAATGGCAAGTGCTGAGTCAGAAGCCTTAGATGGAATAAAGAGAAAGACTGGTTTGTTCATCAGGATTATTAAAGCTAATAAAATGACACAAATATTTGTCATAAAACAACAAAAACAGTCACAAAATCTAAAAAGGGTGGCAAGAAAACGACAAAAAAAGTGAAAAAGCAAGGGATGAATTTGAAGTATAAACTTACATCTTAAGAAAAATAAATAAATGAGAGAAAGGCACGTTGTGTGAAGTAAATTGAAGAATTTAGGTTAATAGTGTCAGAGAAATCTCAGATGGAAGAATTCCTGGTACATCTATACCAGGATAAAAACGAATTAAAGTAAGACATATTGTATTTTTTTTAACGGCAAGAAGTCATAAAATAAAAAGATGAGTCAAAAAATATATTTCACTGTTCATTTTTTGATTGAACAGATTTTTATTACGCTTTATGTTAAGATTTGATCACTTTATCCTCAGTATGGTTTCTTATATACAGATATTTGTACTTGTTGGTTATTGTTATATTTTGGTTAACTTTTCATGTGGCCCAGTGCTGAGTCAGAAGCCTTAGACAGAATAAAAGAGAAAGACTGGTTTGTTATCAGGATTAATAAAGATACTAAAATGACCAAAAATATGTCAAAAACCAACAAAAACAGTCAACAAAATCTAAAAAGCTTGGCAAGAAAACAACTAAAAACAGAGTGAAAAAGCAAGCGCTGAATTTAAGGTTAATAGTGTCAGAGAAATCTCAGATGGATGGAATTCCTGGTACATCTATACCAGGATAAAAAACAAATAAATAAGACTAAAAACAGCAGAACGAAAACAGGATGTGTCCTCAAAACCAGCCCAGAAGCGAATCATTTTCATCATGTTCTGACTGAAGAACTGGCCTGGATGAGACCTCCCACCTCAGCCTTAACCCCCCAAGACCTGAACCATCTACTGATCTAAACTGTTTCATACCTGTTGATCCACTAATCCTATCAATACATGTCAATAACTGATGTAAAATACAGTTTGTCATCTTTTCATGGTCCATGGCTCGATGGATGACGTAAACTGATATATTTTCTTATTTATTTAATGTCTTTTTTTTCTGTAATATTATTAGTAGTTGTTACTTTCCTGTGTGTATTTTGTATTTTTATTTACTTTATACTCTTCACGTGCCTTGTTTGTAACGTGTACTGGTTAACCTGTTAAACCCTGACCCTATTTTCAGGGGAAAAACGCCTAAACAGACATACCCAAAGTAAATGAAGAATTCCTTCACAATAATAAGGTTCATATGAATGTCCTTGGTGTCTATGGACATGTAGAGACCTCACAGAATCTATTCCCATTGTCTAAAATATTGTATCTATTACTATGCCTGAGTAAACTGGAACAAACTAAAAGAGAAATTGGAATTTTTTTTATCCTTGCCTGTTTTTTTTTCGGCTGGATTGACGATGCTATGCATAAATTAATTGTTTGTGTCGGAGATTTTTTTATAGCGTATATTTTACTCCACAAAGATTAAAAATCATGTTTAAACATTAAAGTGTGCACTAAAATACACTTTTGATGTACTTTAATTACATTAGGGTCTAAACTTTGAGGAACAAGTTGAAAAAAACATTAATTGTCCTGATTTATTATATTTTTATAGTAGATGAATATTAATATAATTTTTTCGGCCACGGTCGGGCTGATAGGGCTAAAGGGGTTAAAAGAAAAATCTCAATAAATACATGTTTTTAAAAATAGAAATTGTTTGGTGGTCATCAGATATGACCCATTTGGACGTTCAAAGGCTCTGTAGTTACCATGGAAACACCGTCATCTTCTTTAACATTGATTCACCAGTAAAACCCATGGAGTTGGATCAATGACAGTGGATGGACACAGTGGGTTTATGTTCAGTTAATGAGATTTGACTGCAAAGGTCACTTTTTCTTCAATTTTCTCTGTTTGTTTTTTTTTTTTTTTTTTTTTTACAATAACCCTCAACTTTAATCTGAGCTTTTATGGGCTGCCTATATGATCAGTGAATTAAATACAGGAAAACATCTGATTTCTACTTAACCTCCTAAGACCCACTGTCCACATGTGTGAACAAGAGTTTCACAACTTTATACAAGAAAAAAAGAAAAGAAAAGAAAACTGTCCACCACAAAGGACATTCCATAAAAATTTTAAAAACTGCATCTGAAAAAACTGTTGCATCATGATGTTTCCAATAAGGCACTGATTTAATAAAAAACCTTGTACTTTGCTGACATTTCCTGGGTCTTAGGAGGTCAAGATGAAAAATACTGAGCATAATATTAGAATAAATGGTGATAAATCACGCCAGAAATGTTAAACATAAAGAAAAAATTCCTATGGGATCGTCACAAATGTAGCACTGGGTCTTCATGGGTTAAAATGGGCAGTTTTGTCACAGAAGATAATGTTTTGACGGAGCGTGCAATGGTCATGCTAACTGCAGGAATGTCCACCAGAGCTGTTAACCATGAACTGAACAGCCCGTCTCCAAAGGCGTTTCAGAGAATTTGGCAGCACATCCAACCGACCTCACAACCGCAGGGAGTTATCATTATGTAAAAGGTCATTATGTTATTATTTTACTGGTCTGGTCTGAGTTTGACCACCCATGTCCTACAGCAGGGGTGTCCAACTCATTTTAGTTCAGGGGCCACATACAGCCTAATCTAAAATAAAGTGGGCCAGACCAGTAAAATAGTATAAATTAATAGGATAAGAACTTAGAAATAATCTCAACTCCAACTTTTCTCTATGTTTTTTGAGTGAAATAGTAAATTCTGTAATTAAAATGTTTACATCTATGAACCGTACTTGAACGTAACACAAAGAAATATGAACAACTGAAAATTCTTAAGAAAAAGAAGTATAATTTGAACAATATTACACCTCAGTTTATCATTTATACATGGGTCAAGTCACGCGGTTATGTAGGGAGTGCCCGACTACATTTTATACTCTAATTCAAAAAGTATTTAAGCTAGAGACATGACTAATACATCATTTTAAAGGTATTAACTAGTACTTGAAGCGCATAAAAAGAAACAAAGCTATAGTGCCATCTTTTGCCATAAAAATTTGAAAAAACTGCATGATTATGTAGGGAACAAAAATTAACATCTAATTTCCCTTTTTTTCACTAACGTTTTAAAAGTGTGGTGGCAAGTGTCTCATAACTATGAAAATTTGCTCAGATGTTCTTTTAAGGTGGTCTATTTGATAAACTATGGATGCATTTTTATTTTTTTAAATTAACTATGACTTTTGGCAAGAGTTTTAAAGAATGAATGGTTATGTGGGGAATTAGGAATTTCGGTTATGCAGGGAAAGAAAAGACAGGTAACAAATTTATACTTTTTAATACATATTTATGACTAGATATGCATCACAACTTACAGATCACAGTGGATCTACAAATACGCAAAACATTTGATAACACGCAGGATATTGTTAAAATACTACATACTTCTCTTAAAACATTTCAGGTTGTTCATATTTTTTGTAAAAGGGTAGTCTGTAAATGTAAACATTTTTGTGTAATTTTACTTTTTTGACACTAAAACAAAAAGAAAAAAAAAAGCTTTTTTTCATGATTTATAGGTTATTATGAAAGTATTTTACTGGTCGACCCACTTTAGATTTAACATCTTTGACTGATAATATCTTCAGTGTAATTTTGACATTTCATAAATTCATCCCAGGAGCTGGACTGGACCCTTTGGCGGGCCAGATTTGGCCCCGGGCCGCTGTTTGACACCTGTGTCCTACAGTATCATAACATTGTGATATTTACCTGTACAGACTTAAAAAAAAGAGCGTTATTGTCGCTAAAATAAATTCCTCTGTGCATACTTGGTGGGTTCCGTAGGCCTCAACGGTGAACTCTGTCCCTGAGCGTTCTCTTGCATCTCCGAGCTGCGGAGACGGCGACGTGCCAGGGCTCTCCAGGATCCTGCAGGCGTGGAAATGAAGCGCACCCTGACCGAGCACTGATTAGTGTTTTGCGATGACCTCCTCCCCGTGGCGGTTTAGACGGATGACCTAGTTTATCCTGGATGGCCGGCAGAGATGACGCTCGGATCCTCCGCCTTAGGATATGCGCGGCGGCGGTGGTCGGGGACGTCAGCCGGTCGGGTCCTCGAAGCACAAAACACAATCAGCAGCAAAAGGCGAGGTGGACTGAGTTACAGAGCACGAGGTCCAGTGGTGAAATACACACTGTAGAACTCCGACCCAGCGCTCTGTGTTTGTGCTTTCGACAAATGACCATGTGCTTCACCTTTGGGTTTTTATGAAATGGTTTTGGTCATTGGGATGTGCGGTTAACGCTCTGGTATCCAACCCTGAGAGGTCCTTCTGAGTCCACCAAAGAACAAAATCTGCATAAAGTGGCAGTAATGTTAGAAATTTTAGTTAGTTTAATTTTTTTTTTTCTTTACATGAACTTGAGCTCTAAACAAAACTTCCAGATACCTCAATAATTGACAGATTAACCATAAAGACCCAAACATCCACCGCCGACACAGAAGAATCTACTTGATCTAAACTGCTGATCCATTAATCCTATCCATACATGGCAATTAATTGGTGTTGTAACTATCATCATTCATATTTTCATGGTCATCAGATATGACCCATTGGACGTTCAGAGGCGCCGTAGTTACCATGGAAACACGTCCATCTGATACAATATGATTCACCAGTAAAAAAAAAATATAAAAAAAAAAAAAAAAAAACTGTAATAAATCAAACAAAAATAAGTAGCCTGAACAAAATAAAGTCACAAACTGAATGAAAATGAAGAAAAAATAATAAACCATGAGTTGGACCAGTGAACAGTGGAGGACACACTGGGTTTATGTCAGTTAATGGTCTGTTTCTGTTTTGATACAATAACCTTTGACTTTAATCTGAGCTTTTAATGAACATCTCATGATCAGTGAATTAAACAGATGAAAATATATTTTCACTGGAAAAATGCTAAATTCAGAGCTAATATGGTGATAAATCACTCAGGGAAGGTTTAATTGGAGAGAAAAATAATTTAGGAACTGGACACAAGTCACACTGGTCCTTATGGGTTAAAAACCCCAAAACAAACAAAAATAAAACCTTTAAAATACCCTGTTGTAATGTAAACAAACCATGAAAAAAGGGCATTTTTTTCAATATACTAGATAAAATTGGATTACTTTCTTTCTTTCTTTTTTTTTTTTTTTTTTTTTTTTTTGCAGCCAGACAGGTCAATGATTAACACCAACACGGTTTATATACATTACTTTTTGTACAAGGTCAAATGTTATAATACTAGAATGTGTCAATGTGCATTTTTGCTCTCTTGGTAGAAGGATGTTAGTGTAGGAACTTTCCACTGTGACAATGTCCTGATTTTTGTGGCTTTTTAGAGTAAATTTTGTTTAAATGTGTAATTTTCAAACTGTATTAATGGTTTGTACATCACACAGGAATCCACCCTGACCACTGAGGACGCCTCTGACCACCTCCAGCCCCCAACCCCCCAGCAAAGAAGAACAGCTACAAGAACTCCTTTCATTCAATGCCATAAGATAAGATAAGATTAAGATAAGATAAGATAAGATAAGATAAGCTTATATTTGTCCCACAAGGGGAAATTCCAGTTTTTTTTGTTTTTTTTAAGATAACCCACTCAGCTCAAATTAAAGATTGCTCTCATGCCTACAGCCTAAAATGTGGATGTAAATTAAAAAAAAAAAAAGAAGTAAATGTCCATGTTTCAGATAAAACAATGTTCAGTGTTGCAAAGAGTATTGTATAAAAAGAATTACTGGACATATGCAACCAATGAATTATCCTAAGGTCAGATTATATAATATACTTTATAATATACCCAGTGTTCCGGGGACCATGTGCATTAATCATCATTAGAGTAAACGTGGCCAAATGGCTCATTTTAACTGTCATCCTTTAGCAAATCGTCCTGTAAAATACTATAAAACACCAGTAAGTCAAAGTTGTACAGAAAACAGAGGCAAGAGGATAAAAGCTTTGAGCAGTGAGAAAAGCAGCTCACAGAGCAAAGCGGTTGTAAATATTAATGTAAAGACACTATCGTACAGACGAAGCTTAAAAGAAACAAACAAGCGCCGTACAATGTCAGAGAATCTAAACTATTGATATACAAACACTTTTCTGTTAGAAGAAATCTGAAAAGAATCAACGAGGTTCGGTGTAAGTGATGTAAGATAAAACTGGTTATTGTAAAAAGCAAATGAAATCTAAAGTATAACCACAAAACTGAGACACGGTGAGAGATTTCAGACAAAAAACACACTATTGTCTGTTTCTTTTACTGACATTAGACTTTTGAACAGGCACAGAGAGGCCGACTCTAACACTAACAGGGTCCGAGGTGGACACCCGTCTGTAAAAAGAAGCGAGTTCATTCTGAAGAAACTGACCCTGGATAATTTATAATAATAATAATAATAATAATAATAATAATAATAATAATAATAATAATAATAATATAATAATAATAAATCAGTTCACTTGTATCCATGTGCTATGGGACATTTAGACTATGTTCACACAGCAGGTTTTAATGCAAGAGTCAGATTTTTTGGTCCAATCTGATTTTTTTATGTGTTCGTTCATATTCCACATTAAATGCAACCAGTTTTCAGTCTGAACTGAATGTGACCCTGAAGTGACCCACATGCACTAAAGAGGTCCTGAAGTGACCCACATGCACTAAAGAGGTCCTGATGGAATACGTGACCACGCAGACACACACTGTGTTTACAGAAGGAAATATGTTTAACCCACTGCTCCTCCTCCTGGGATGCAGAATTGTGACGTTTGTCGCATTTCAGTGACATAAAGGTCGGATAAATGTGACCTGGCCGTTCAGACTGAAGTCACATTAGAAAATATCAGATACGCATCAGATTTAGGACCACATATGAAAGTGGCCTGGGTCAGATTAGTGCTGTTCAAACTGTCTTTAACAGATCAGATACAGGTCACATATGGACCAAAAAATTGGATTGCTTGAATCAAGCAAAAAAAAAATCTTGAATTAAGTAAAAAATAAAAAAAATCTTGAATTAAGTTTAAAAAAAAAAGTATATATATATATATAATATATATATATATATATATATATATATATATATATATATATATATATTTTGGAATTAAGTAAAAAAAATGAATTAAGCAAAAATATCTTTAATTAATGAAATAAAAATCTTGAATTACACAAAAAGAATCTTGAATTAAGCAAAAAAAAAAAATCTTGAATTAAGGAAAACATATCTTTAATTAATGGAAAAAAAAATCTTGAATTAAGCAAATAAGAATCTTGAATTAAGCAAAAAAAAAAAAATCTTGAATTGAACAAAAAATCTTGAACTAACAAAAAATCTTGAATTAAGCAAAAATCTTGAATTAAGGAAAATATCTTTAATTAATGAAAAAAAATCTTGAATTAAGCAAAAAAAATTGAATTAAGCAAAAAAAATCTTGAATTAAGCAAAAATCTTGAATTCAGCAAAAAATCTTGAATTAAGCAAAAAAAAATCTTGAATTAACGAGAAAAAAAATCTTGAATTAAGAAAAAAACCTTATGAATTAAGCAAAAATCTGCCAATGGAGCAAGTGACAATGATCTTGGTGAGATTTCTTGAAATCAGATTTTCCAGATCTATTGTCTAAAAACAGTTCTTCTATCTCACTGTAAAGTTCCTCTTTAGGTGATTCTGTCTGATTTTATGTGATGATATTTGGACTAGAAATGAGAAAAAATACACTTGGTCAGATTTAGAATTTTTTCAGTGTGGTCTAATATTTTTTTTCCTCGACCGTACCTGTAGTTTTTTCTTTCTGACTTTTGAAGTACAAAGTGTTCATAATATGCTCCCATGGATACCAGAAAGATAAACTGGAAAACACTGTTTGCATTTGAGTACTTAAGCATCTAAAATGTTGAAAAAGATTGAAATCAACACATGAATTCAGATCCAAACCCTTAGTACATGTTCATCTTTTGCTCGTCCTGTATCATTGATAACGATGCTTCTTCTCTGCAGTTTCAGTCCAAACCCTGGTGTCTGATGAGTAATGGACTCAGACAGGATAAATCAAACCACAGGTGGATTTATGACGCTCACCCCAAATAAACCCTTTAAATGATGGATATCAAGCGCTTTTCAGTCCAGCGCCATCCGTCAGGGCCCGAATCACACAACACCGTTCAACAATTCCACTCATCAGTCAAAGGAAACATGTTTAAGAGTAAATTAATGTGATTTCTTGGGTGATCTCATGTCTCTGGGCGCCGAGAGTGCGTGTCGGGCCTGATCTCTGGTCTCGTGTTGGGTTATTGTGGTGTTTTTCTGGTCGTGCGTTGTGGCGGCGCAGCGGCCTTCGTGTTTTGGGCCGTATGCTCCTCGTGCACTGATCTGATGGGAACGTGCATGAACGCCTCATCGGCTCTGATACAATTGACTCTTGTTAGCGTTGTTCTCCCTTTGCGAGTTTCCCCTGACGCGTTGACGACGCACGCCTCGCACTAATCCTCCTCCCCTGTGGGTGTTTTGGTGGGTAATGTTACAGTCGGGCTGGAAACCAGGCGTTTGATTGGTTCGTGCGTGGAGTGAGCGGTGAATAATCATGTTTGGTGTAATAAATCACGTACTGTATGATGGCTGCCGTGTTTAATTTCATACAAAACATATGGACTGTTTGGTGTTTGTTGTAGAGCGTGAACGTCTGACAGTTTAATGTATCATAATTCCGGGTGGATATAATGAATATAAATAACTTCACATACAATTACATTCATTCATGGCCTTTTATAAGCAACAAATACTGTGTTTAAGGCTGAGGTCGGAGGTCTTGTCCAGGCCACTTTTTCAGTCAGAACATGATGAAAATGACTGTTTATTGAACTGGTCTGAGGACAGATCCACTGTTTTGTCCAGTTTCGACAGGACAAACTGCTGATTCAGATGTAGTTGTCCCAAACATTGTTACATATTTCAGCTTCAAAGAATCTTTGATGTTTTTAATGGGACCCAGTGTTACTGTAGTGGCGGTTCTCAAATGAATTTGACTCTATTTCACCTTTCTTAAATGATTCTTTAGCATTTATTATAATATTATCCTCTGTTTTGCATTTTTGAACTGAAAATCATGTACTTTCCTATATTTAATTTACTGATCATGTAGATGTTCATAAAAAATAAATAAATAAATAAATAAAAATTGCTGTACGAAGAGAAAAATGTACAAAAATGCCAGAGGACCAAAGGGTTAAATCAGAAGCAGAGAAAACAGAAGAAAAAGTGACTTTTTCCTGCAAAGATACCATTAACTGAACAGAAACCCAGTGTGTCCATCCACTGTCATTGATCCAACTCCAGGGGTTTTACTGGTGAATCAGTGTTGTAGAAGATGACGGTGTTTCCATGGTGACTACAGAGCCGCTGAACATCCACATGGGTCATATCTGATGACCATGAAACAACTTCTATGTTTAAAAACATGTATTTATTGAAATTTTTTATTTAACCAACACAAGTGACAAACAAGGCATGTAGAGAGTATATATGTAAATAAAAATACACACAAGAATGAAACAACTACTGATAATATTATAGAAAAAAACATCAAATAACTGAGAATGTTAATCAATATTTATCATGGCAATCCAGCCATGGACCATGAAAAGATGACAAACTGTACTTTACATCAATTATTTACATGTATTGACAGGATTAATGGATGAACAGGTATCAAACTGTTTAGATCAGTCAACGCGATATCATGAATTGCGTACAGATAACACGCTACCTATAATTGGCGTGTTATCTGTACGAATTGTAGGCTTTCAGCGTGTATATTTACACTGCATAAAACAGCAACCATTAGTGCAATTAGTGGTTAGGGTTAGGTTTAGATTTAGGGTTAGGGTTAGGAATCAGCGATTAGCGGCTAGCGATATTAGCGGTTAGGTTTAGGATTAGGTTTAGTGTTAGGGATTAGCGTGATTAACAGCTAATGCAATTAGTGGTTAGGTTTAGGATTAGGTTTAGTGTTAGGGATTAGCACGATTAACGGCTAACGCAATTAGCGGTTAGGGTCAGGTTTAGCGATTAGTGCAATTAGCGGCCAGTTTGATTAGCAGTTAGAGTTAACAATTAGTGCGATTAGCGGCTAGCGTGATTAGCAGTTAGAGTTAGCGATTAGTGCGATTAGCGGCTAGTGCATTGACACACCATCAAATGGCGTTAAATAACACACGAAAGGATGAAAATGCGTACATATAGCACGCCAAATGCAATAAACTAGCGTCACATACAACATGATTTCATGAGATCAGTCTGGATCAGTGGATGGTTCAGGTCGATGGTGGGTGTTTGGGTCTTGGGGGGTTACGGCTGAGGTCGGAGGTCTCGATCAGGCCAGTTTTTCGGTCCGAACTGAGGAAAATGACTCTCTACAGAGCTGCTTTTGTTGGACAGATCCTCAGTTTTGTTCTGCTGATACACACATAGTGCATATTCCCCTTTCCAGAACCTTCGATACTTTCATGAGAATCTTAAAGTACATGCACATGTGAGTTCACAACCCGTCAGCCGTCCATCAGCGTTCCCACCTATCTGTTTGTCCATCTGTCCTCCATAACTCAGAGACAGACGAGAGGCGAATATGCAAATGTCGCCTCTCGGCTCCTTCATTATTCATACTTCAGGAGCCGGTGAATAATCAGATTACAGCTGATGAACAGGCGAATTATTCAGGAGGCTGTGATTGGGCCTGGGGATGCGATCCGGGGGGGCGTTGGGAGGAAAGGGACCGGAAACAGATCCCCCGGGTGCTGCGGGTCCTGTGGCGGCCCCTTCCTGCCCGGCGCCCCTCGCTGCTGTTTTGCGGTTCAACGCTCGGGTTAATGACCGCATGGCAGCGTGGGAAGACGGCGGCGGCGGCAGACCTGATGACGAACTCTCCGTGCGACCCGCTGTGAGGGAGGCGGGCTGGATAATTGAAGGGAGGTGTTGAATTGATCACAGCGCTGTGTGGTGCAAAGACTGGCAGTGATGAGTGATGCAACAGCCCCTGCACACACACCAGCTCCAGGTTTATAAGACGACAAGAGCAGTGTGTCATTTATCTGTGCACAGTTTCTAAAATCAGAATAGAGCCGTAGACGTACATTAACCCTTTAAGCACCAAAGTCACAATACTGCAACAGTCAACATAACTGAATAAAAAAAACAGGCCATAACTCCAGATAGAGTTTTCAAACGTTACCACCTCCCACCAATAGGTAGCGGACATGTGCCCCTTTAATCCTAACACCATTTCAGGGCATGTTTCTATTCAAAGTGAAGAAGAAAATCCAGTTTAAATGCGTGGTGCTGAGCTGCTTTATTAAGAAAGTAAAGTTTATCTAGTTTTAGTTTGGATACATAAGGACAGATTTGGATACTCTGCTGTTCTGGGTTTTTTCATCTTATCCTTAAAATAAACTGACTTAAACATTAGTTGGAAGTAAAATGCAGTACGTTTTATGATCTTTTTATCCAAAGCAGCAAAGAAAACTGCCATGGAAATATGTTCAAAGTTCAATGTTACTAAAAGTTATGCAATCCAATATGGCCGCCACCCTGTGACATCACAGTATGCAAATTGGACGAGTACATTTACCCCCATCCTAAACTGTGGGTCATACCCAATATTTATTGTCATTTACTGTATGACTTTATCTCTAAACACTTCAAAGATACAGCTTTTCGAAATGTTGAACTGAAAATTGAATATCTTTTGAAAAAAACAAAACAAAACGAAAAAATAAACTCTGGCACCTAAAGGGTCAATAACTTGTTTTATCCCTATAGCACCAAACGTATCATATTTGATACATGAGTTTTGAAGCCCTCTACATTATCAGTGTGATATCTTTTTCTTGTAAAACCTGACGTATACAATTAGATACATGCAATACACAGATAATCCACCAGGGGGAGGAGTTCATTCACCAGAGGCCTTTAGTGACACTACAAGACTGACATTAATGAGGAAGGAGGAAGAACTGGGACCATTTAGAAAAGGAATTAACAATTTGTTGGACATGTTAGTGTTATGTTTTTGTTTGTTCAAAAATAATTTTGGAGCATTGAGACCTGATGGATCAAATATGATACAAAACTGAAACTCATACATGGAAATTGATATTTGAAAAACATTTTTTTGGTTGTTCAGAAGGACCAATAAAGGCTCCAGTTTCAAAAAACTGGAATTTTCTGTCAATGATTTAATGGTTGAGGCTTTAAAGGTTTAAGTCCCATTAAATCTTAAACCCAAGTTTATATTCCAACTTTTGCGGCCACTACTCTAACACTAGATGTCATAAAAACTTGTTTAGTTATACAACATATGAATTAAATAAACAACAAATTGAGAAAACCCCCAAAACAAAACAAATCTTATCAATATATCAATCATAGGTTGTAAAACATTCAGCATATTACTGGGATAAGACATAAATTATTGTGCATAATGCATCTTTTTGGAAAAAAGTCATAAAAATGTGAGCTTAATTGTAAAAAATACAGCATTAAATACACTGTTTTGAGGAAAGTACATTCATAAACATAAAACAAAAAGCAATTAATGAATCCCTATAGTTTTGTACCATAAATTATTAAACTCCGTATATCCTCCTGAGACCCAGCAAAGTATTTTTGTCCTCTGTAGTGGACAAGAGTTTCATAGCTTTATTTAAAAAAAACCCCAAAAACAAACAAAAAAAAACTGTCCACTGCAAAGGACACTCAATTAAATAAAAATAAAAATCTTCAGAAAAACTGCAGCATCATACAGTTTCCAATCAAAGCAATTATGTAATGTAAAATGAAAAAAAAAAAAAAAAAACAACTAAAAACTTTTACTTACTGTCATTAAATGAATGTGTTTAATTGGAGAATATAAATATACATTTGGGGAAATAAAGGATTAAACAAGCTATAAATGTGCAAATAAGTGATTTATTTATTTATTAACCACATCATTTTTTAAACTAAGTCTTAAATACATGTGTGTAATAGTTGATTTAAAGGATTAAACCATTAACATGCATGTACATCGTAGATAAAGTGATAAAAACATACAAAGTTTTGAGGCAAATCAGTAAATGTACAACAAAATGTGAAAGACTGAAAACATTATATATATATATATATATATATATATATATATATATATATATATATATATATATATATATGAAAACCACAAATAAATGTGTGTATTTATAAAAAATAAAGGATAAACATGTAAATAGATTGGATTCTTACACTAATGTTCAATGCTTTGTGTAAAAACAGGACACTCATTCCATCCCAGTCGCCTCTAAACACTGTTTGTTTCCGTTTCTGTTGTTTTTTTTTCTTGTCGTGTCGGCATCGGATGCGACTCGCTGACTCGGCAGGGATTGTGATGCATGCGAGTGCGGGTTTTCTTATCGTGTGTGGCTAGCTTAGCGTTGTTAGCAAACACAGGCTGAGTAAATATGATGAGAGGATGAACGACATGAATTGACTGTCGACTGTGGGCAAACACGAGCGCCGTCCAGGTTGGAACGCTCTGAAAACAAAGCGGGTGCAGCAGGAAAAGGTGCTGAAAGCCTGTCAAAATTTACCTTCAGTTCCACGACATTCTGTGACATTTACAGCAGAATGTGGAAGATTTGTTCAGAACTAACGCATGTGTAAACGGAGCCAGATGGAGCTATTGTTGAGTCACTGTTTTAAGATTTAACACTTTCAATTCTGCACATGTACACATTTATTTAGAGTTTATTTCCAACATATAAAGAACCAAACACACCGTCTTTAAAAATAAACACCTTTTAGACAGATTTTCTTATTGTACATGTACTATTTTGTCCTACATTCTATTTATTTCATGTCTTTTTCCAGATTCCTGATTCATATTTTCATACAATTACAAACCCTGATGGCAAATATTGACTTTTCAGTGCTTGACATTAACGGAACAATGATTATGTCGACTGATCTGTAAGTGAGTCATGCACTAATGAACATAAAAGAGTTAAACGCTCTATAAACCAGCAAAAATACTAAGTAAATGGTGTAATTTTAGAGTATAAAACATAAACACAGCATTTTGATGAGAAGAAACAATACAAAAGTATACATAATTTAGAAAAATAAAGGATTAAATGTATTATTTAGGAGTATTTATAGAGAAATCTAAAAATAAATGCATATAATGGCATAATAAAGGTGATTAAACTGAGTATATTTTGGAAAAACCTTATAGAAAAAAATTAAATTGTGGAATATACAGGATAAAAATGCCCAAATATGTAGTTTTGTAGACAATGAACTTGTAAATACACTTTAAGTTGTAATAACTTTATCAATAAAAGTTTTTTTTTTTTTTAATCCTTTATATTCTAAAACTTTTATATCAAAAATAATTTTCTAACACTTGATTGAAAAAGTAATGAAAAATTGTGCACAATTTTTGATGATAAAATAATTAGATTATTAAAATCATTATACCTTGAGGAAGAAACATCAACAAAACTGTATAATTTTTTAGAATATAAATGATTAAAAACACTAACAGTTTTTTTAAGCTTGGTTGGAAAAAAATAACACAATAAAAATAAAGTAAAGTAAAAAATGTACAAAATAAAAACATGAAAAATAAGTAAAAATGTACTAAAATGAAGTAATAAACAATAAAATAAGTAACAAAAACACCTAAAGTAATCCAGACAATGAACAAAAATTAATAACAAATCAACAAACGATGAGTAACATGAACAAAATAAGCCCCGAAATGAAGAAAAATGAAGACAAGAAAATACCAAAATAGCCAACAAAATGAACAAAAACAAGAAAAATGAATAACATTGTAACAAAATAATAACATAGACGCTTGTTTTTATGTTCAGTTAATGATATGTTTTACTGAAAATATAAATTAATTTAAAATGACGACACTAATGAAAACAAATCTAGATCTTAGGTGGTTAATGTTTGGTTTAGTTTGTTCCATTTCCTTGTAGGTATTCAGCTTCTGCCTTTTCTGTCAAAGCACCGTGTCTTTAAGAACAGTTTACATTGTAGAGGTTCGTCATCATCATCATTTTGATCATTTTCACATTTTTTGTTTATTTTCTTAATTATTTGTTGTATAATATTCTTGTTTTTGTTAATTTCCACGACTATTTTCTTGCCATTTTGCTCATTTCCTTGATAATTTTGGTGTCAGACGCTTGTTTTTACGTTCAGTTAATGATATTTTACTGGAAAAGTCACTTTTCTTCAATTTTCTCTGTTTTGGTACAATAACCTTTAAAATTACTCTTCTATAATCAGTGAATGTAATGTGAATAAATATCAGATTTTTAGTGAAAAAGACCAAATGCAGAGTATAAAAGCAAAACAAATAGTGATAAATCACTTAAGAAAGGTTAAATGTAGAAATAAATTCATTTTTCATGTAGTTTAATAAATGACAGTGGATGTAGACGCTTGTTTTTATGTTCAGTTAATGATATTTTACTGGAAAAGTCACTTTTTCCGTTTTCTGTTTTGATATAATAACCTTTAAATTCACTCTAAGCTTTAACGAACGTCCACATGATCAGTGAATTAAATATAAGAAAAAATACATAATTTATCACCATTTATTATTTTTAATCCTTATATTTATAGTTTTTGTTAATTTTCATGATTATTTTCTTAGTGTTTTGTTCATTTTCTTGACATTTTTGCTTCAGTTTTCTCTGCGCTTTAATGAACATCTATATAATCAGTGAATGAAATGTGAATAAATATGAGATTTTTACTGAAAAACACCAAATGCAGAGTATAAAAGCAAAACACATAGTGATGAATCACTTACGAAAGGTTAAATGTAGAAATAAATTCATTTTTCATATAGTCTAATAAATGATAGTGGAAGTAGACATTTGTTTTTATATTCAGTTAATGATATTTTACTGGAAAAGTCACATTTTCAGTTTTCTCTGTTTTGATATAATAACCTTTAAAATTGCTCTAAGCTTTAACAAATATCCACATGACCAGTGAATTAAATATAGGGGGAAAAAAAACACAATTTATCACCATTTATTGTCTTTATCTTTATATTCATGGTTTTTGTTCATTTTCATGACTATTTTCTTGGTGTTTTGTTCATTTTCTTGACATTTTTGTAAGTAAATGCCTGATTTTTACTGAAAATGACCAAACAGAGGATAATAGTATAACAAATAGTCATAAATCACTAATAAAAGGTTAAATGTGAGAAATTCCTTTTTTCATGTAGTTTAATAAAAGACAGTGGATGTAGATGCTTGTTTTCATGTTCAGGTAGTGATGCTTTACTGGAAAAGTCACTTTTTCTGTTTCAGTCTTTATTCTGATATAATAACCTTTAAAAAACATCTACATGATACATCATTTATCATCATTTATTGTTTGTATCTTTATATTCATAGTTTCTCAATGTTCATTTCATGTTTTGTTCATTTTCTTGACAATTTTTGTTGTAGACACTTGTTTTTATGTTCAGTCAATGATAGATTTTTCTGGAAAAGTCACTTTTTCTTCAGTTTTCTCTGAGCTTTAATGAACATCTATGTAATCAGTGAATGAAATGTGAAAAAATACATGATTTTTACTGAAAAAGACACAATGCAGAGGATTATATCATAATAAATATTGATAAATCACTTACACATGACGTGGTTAATATAGAATAGTCGTAGTAAAATAGTCCTTAGTTTTTTTTTGTTTTTGTTTTTTTAAACGCTTATTGAAATTAGAACAACGACAATATAAAAAAGTTATATACTGTATCCAATATGTGATGTCAGAACAAGAACACTACACCTGCACTCACATACACATACAACCACTAAAAAAAAAAAAAAAGTGCTTGAGTGTTTTTATTGCTCTTTAGGCATTAAAAAAACAATGCAATTGAATTTTTTTTTATGAACCTATTTTTAATGGAGTTACAAAAACGTCCACTCAGCTGGACACCATGTGTTTAATTTTTGAAGCAAAGAAACATGTATTTAAAACTCATCATCAGAAAGTGATAAACTGTGTGAAAACTATGGAATAAAAACATTTTTAATACCCCTAATCTGATGTTTTCTCACATTTTATCCTACTCAAATACTAGTTATTACTCATTTCATGGAGATAATATCCTCTGAGACCCAGGAAACTGACAATTTTAGCTTTTTTACACTAAAAAATTGTCTTGATTGGAAACTGCATAATGCAACAGTTTTTTCAGATACATTTTTAAAATAACTTTTTTTATTGATTGATTTTTTTAATGGAATGTCCTTTGCAATGGACAGCATTTTAGTTAAACTGTCAAACTTTTGTCCCCTATAGAGGTCAAAATGCATTGTTGGGTTTCAGGAATATATGCAAAAAAAAAAACAAAACAAAAAAAAAATTGTTTCAGAAAACTGTTAATTACAGTCTCATAACAATTAGCAATTGATTTACACTAAAACATGTTAGTGCAGATCAGGTTTATCAAGAACAGCAAAGTTCTAGTAATGGTATGAATTGCAGTTTTTGGGATGATGCATAATCGTCCACTATAGTGGCTGATACGGAACTAAAACAACAAAACCCATGAATATGCAAGAGAACAGCTGTCCACTGTAGTGACCATGATGCATGAAAGGGTTAAAGTAATCTATAAAGGACAGCTAAATTGAATAAAATAACTTTACATTATCTTTTAGTGAACATTAGATTTTCTCCAAATGTAAATAGTCCTAGTTTTTTTTTCTTAAAGGTTCAGAGCGAACACACAACATAAACTGGACGTTAAATCCCAAACGCTGATGAGGTCACGTCCGCGTCTTTCCATCAAACGTACTGAACTTTTCTAAATGAACACTTTCTTTAATTTTCCCTCGGTTCCTTCCCGTTTCTCTCCCTTTCGTCACTTTGTTTAATCTCTTTCTCCTTAACTTTCCTCGGCTCTTATTTATTCATTGTCCGGCTCTTTGGTTCAGTCACTTTTCCGTCTCCTTATGCATTCTTCGGAGGTTCTTCATCCTCGTTAACATTCAAAGCAACGTCTGAATAATTCCCATTGAAATAATTGATTTTCTTCTTTTCTTTTCTGTTCTTTTTTTTTTGGCTGCTGGACTGTTCAGTAAATAATGGATGGCTTCATCATCAGGGACTCCCAGGCCCTGGAGGCTGAGCGACAACTGTTACCAATAAAACAAACACACACGATGTGGACAAAAGTATGTGGACGCGTTGCATTCAGGTGTTTCTTTTCTAACAGGGGTCTGGGATACAAAACAATAATGACTAATGTTAGAATATAGTTTTATATTATGGGATAAATATCATAAATATTGATGCTTCTATCTCCAGTCATCATGAACAGGACACTTTGGCATTTTCTTTTCTTCATTTTTCTTCAGTTTGTGGTTTATTTGTTCCAAGTTAGTCATTTATTGTTCACTTTCAAATATACCCACCTTTGTGCAATGGATGCATGATTTACTTTTCTTTTTAAAGTTGGAAAAAGATTAAGTTTTGTGTTTATGGACAAATTAATTTGTTTTATTAACAATGGAATCCTTTTTTCTGTACTGTCAACAAGAGTGTCCTGCTGTCTCCTATGTCCTCTGGATGCAGACGTTTGTAGTTAGTTTATATTATATTAACTCTTAATCAGCTCTGAGCACTGGAAAGAAGAGTTGATAATATTTTTTTTTTGCTTCGTGTGTTTTTTTTTTTCTCTCTCTTTTTTGTGTTTAATAGGTCCGTAGCTTTGTTGTATAATTAGTTTTTTCTTGTATTGGGTCTGTGTGGTTCCTTATGTCCAGGTACATATTTATGTAAATGTATAATTTAAAATTAAAAAAATACAAAATACAAAAGAATACAGTTTTATATATCATAAATATTGAAGTTTCGATCTCAAATCATCATGAACAGGACACTTTGGTATTTTCTTTCCTTAATTTCTCTTCAGATTGTGGTTTATTATTTCCATGTTACTCATTTATTATTCACTTTCAAATATAAATATGTACGTCATAAGTTTTACACAAAGACAATCTAATCTAAATTAGAGGGCCGTAACTTTCAACACAATCTTAGAACAGAATCTCTTGGATAGTTTGGTTAAATTATCATCTTTGTTTCCAAACTGACTCAGAGATGGATTTGACTTCATTTCTCTCAGCACTGATTTTTTTTTTTTTTTTTTTGTTATCCTTGACTCTGATTTTAAATGTTCTTCTCCTAAATTTCTATAATATTTTTCCTGCTCTGACTGTAAATAATAATTTTCTTCCACATCTAACCATCTCCTTTCAGGGAAAAAATAAAATAAAATAAAATAAATGTTTTATATATATATATATATATATATATATATATATATATATATATATATATATATATACACACACACATACATATACATACATATACATACATACATACATACATACATACACACACACACATATATATATATATATATATATATATATATATATATATATATATATATATATATATATATATATATATATATATACCATGAAACTTTAAGAAAATATTACTGTTTATAAACTATATGGACATAAATATTGGGACACATCATGTCTACAGCTGTAAGATGTCCTGTTCATGAGGATAATAATTATATTATTAAAACCATTATATCTTGAGAAAAATGCATCAATAAAAGTGTATAATTTTTAGAATATAAAGATTTAAAAACACTAACACACTCTTTTTCCAATGCTTATTTGAAAAAAAAAATAAAATAAAGAGCAGAAGATTTACAAAATAAAAATAATGTGAAAAAATACGCAAACATTGACTAAAATGAAGTAATGAAGAATAAAATAAGTAACCAAATTAACAAAAACACACAAAGTAATTGATACAATGAACAAAAATGAATAATAAATCAACAAACAATGAGAAACATGAACAAAATAAGCCACAAACTGAACAAAAATGGAGAAAAGGAAACACCAAGGTACCATGTTCATGATGATTTGAGACAGAAACGTCAATATGTATGATGTTTACCCCACAATATAAAACTATATTATAACATTAGTCATTATTGTTTTGTATCCCAGACCCCTGTTGGAAAAGAAACACCTGAATTCAACGTGTCCACATACTTTTGTCCATATATTGGATGACTTAGACAGTTATGCTATGAAACTACTACAACTAACCAAGAAAAAAACTCTCATTAAACGTTTAGCCTCATCTTTTGGGTTAAAACTGAATCTGCTGCATTAGAAGAAACAAGGCTAAAAAAAACAAACAAACATAAAAAACAACAACAAAAAAAAAAAACAGCTAATTGAACTATGATCACACTGAAGTTAATTTATTTTAAGGATAACACAATGTTGAAGAAACAAGAAATAAAATATACAGACGTGAAATCAAATATATGAACAATTTCCAATGTGGATGTGTGAACTAGAGAGAAAAATCTGAGGCAGTTGAACAAATAAAATCTACACTTTGGATGGAGTTTTAGGAAATAATGGTTTTCAGTGACAAAAACTGGAGTTTCATGTGGATGAAAGAAAAAAAAAAACAAGAGAAAATATACTGTATGTTTTTATAGACACTGGAATCAGTTGGTAATAATGTGAATGTGTCGTAACAGATATATCATGATGAAAACGATATAAGATGCAATAATAAACACATAAAGATGCAAGAAAAAACTGTCAAAAAGATGCAACGAAACACTACTAGGAAATATGGATGTTTATAAATTATATGGACAAAAGTATTGGGACACATGCCTACAGCTGTCAGATGTCCTGTTCATGAGGATTTGACGCAAAAACACTAATATTTCCTTAAATTTTAATGGTAGATTTTTCTTCCTCAGTGAGAAGTGAGTAAAGTAGATGGTTAAATGTGGTAGAAAATTATTATTTACAGTCAGAGCAGGAAAAATATTTTTAGAAATTCAGAGGAAAATATATAAAATCATGGTCATGGATAAAAAGAAAATCAATCAATGTTGAGACAAATGAAGTAAAAACATCTTTGAGGCATTTAAACCAAACTAACCAAGGCATACATAGTTTTGTCTGTATAGTGTATGTACACAGCCTGTTTTTGAATATTTTATATATATATATATATATATATATATATATATATATATATATATATATATATATATATATATATATATATATTTTTTTTTTTTTTTTTTTTATCGATGACTGATTTTAAATGTTCTTCCTCTAAATTTCTAAAATATTTTTCCTGCTCTGACTGTAAATAATAATTTTCTTTCACAACTAACCATTTACTGTCATCGTTTTCACTGAGGAAGAAAAATCTATCTTTAAATTTTAAGGAAATATTGATGTTAATCTCAAATCATCATGAACGGGAACATCTTACAGCTGTAGACATGATGTGTCCCAACACTT
This sequence comes from Sphaeramia orbicularis, assembly GCF_902148855.1. Classification (NCBI taxonomy): domain Eukaryota; kingdom Metazoa; phylum Chordata; class Actinopteri; order Kurtiformes; family Apogonidae; genus Sphaeramia; species Sphaeramia orbicularis. Next base: position 2,726,393 of record NC_043966.1, read on the forward strand.
TTGTCCATATAGTTTATAAACATCATGGATGAAACTATATTCTGACATTAGTCATTATTGTTTTGTATCCCACACCCCTGTTAGAAAAGAAACACCTGAATTCAGCGTGTCCACATACTTTTGTCCATTTGTGTATTCCGACTTCTGTCCGGTGTTTGTTACTGAACAGAACCAGAACATATTTCTTCATCTTCCTACATGTTTTCCAATCATCCAATCATACGTTCACAGCGGTATCTCAGCCAACGGCGTAGCCTTGATGTAGGTACAATGTGTGGAGCAGGTGCACATCATCTACCCGACAACCTTCAGCCCACACACAGATGGACACAGCGGAGTAGAAACGTTACGTAACTTCAAAAACAGCTGATGAAAACTCCAAAAGTCTGTTTATCGACCCTCGATCTGGACCACGATTTGGAATTTAAGAAAAGGATTTAGATTACAGACTTTATGGATCCCAAAAACAGGGAAATTCACTGGTCAAAGCAGCAACAGGCATGCACAAGATGAATAATAATAATAATAATAATAATAATAATAATAATAATAATAATAATAATAATAATAATAATAATAATAATAAAAATAACAACACAACTCTACAGGCTATATTTACAGCAGAATGGAATTACTGGTATGTACAGGATGCAATAATTCAGTAAATAATGGCTAAAAAGTTAATGAGATATTATCGGTATCCCTGAATAATTAAATTATTAAATACAGAATACTTAAGTACAGAATACTTTAATAATCGCAGGGAAATGCATTACAGTTGTTCTGTGCAAGTAACAGGATTATCAAAACTACAAAAAACAAAATAAAATAAATATATATGTAAAGAAAAGGCACAAAGTGATGAATACGAACGAGTCAGGAAGCTGAAAATGGAGGGTTCAACGCTGAAAACTGCCTCATGGAACAGTACTACAAGTATAAATCCAAATACAAGTATAAGTCGTGACAGCAGTGTAAGTATAAGCATTATAGTAACAGTAGTGTAAGTATAAGTAGTAATAGTAATGTAAGCATACATAGTAATAGTAGTGTAAGTATAAGTAGTAATCGTAATGTAAGTATATGTAGTAACAGCAGTGCAAGTATAAGTAGTAACAGTAGTGTAAGTGCAAGTAGTATAGTAACAGTAGTGTAAGTATAAGTAATATTAGTATGAGTGATGTAAGTATAAATAGGATAGTAACAGTAGTGTAAGTATAAGTAGTAATAGTAGTGCAAGTATAAGTAGTAACGGTAGTGTAAGTATAAGTAATATTAGTAACATTGGTGTAAGTATAAATAGTATAGTAACAGTAGTGTAAGTATAAGTAGTAACAGTAGTGTAAGTGTAAGTAGTAACAGTAGTGTAAGTATAAGTAATATTAGTAACAGTAGTGTAAGTATAAGTAATATTAGTAAGAGTGATGTAAGTATAAAAACTATAGTAACAGTAGTGTAAGTATAAGTAGTAACAGTAGTGTCAGTATAAGTAGTCGTGTGTAAACATTGTCATATACAGTCATATGTTAAAGACAGTATTATGGTCAATAGTAAATGTTTTCAAACAGAAGAGGACGACTGATGATGAAAGAAATGAAATATTTGTGTCAGTTCTAACAACATACATGAGAATGTGAGAAGATTCAACAACTTCTAAACTGAACTCTTCCTCCTTGTCTCTTACATTTCTGTCTTTTTCTTGTCTGTTTTCTTTTTTCCTCCTCCACATCTTCCCTGAACTTCGGTCTACATCTTAAAACCCTAAACACACACACACACACACACACACACACACACGTCTAGTAAAAGCCGGGTTACTCCAGGCTCAATCAAACATCCTCTGACTCGGTGTCTTCTTGTAAACTAACATGACTGTGACTTTCAAAACAGGAAAGTGTTTCTGTTTTCATTTTTATGTAAAGATGATGCACAAAAAAGAGAGAGAGAGAAAAAAAAGAAGTAGTCCCAGTAGGGAAGCAGAGCAGCAGAATCACAGGAGGGAATCACTTCCTTGCAGGCAATTTGTGGGGCAGTTCTCTTTTCTATGCAAAACAGCGACCCTGGAAAATAAACAGTATACATGGTGTATGTGTATGAAAAGGACGGCGGTTGAAATGCTGCAGGCATGATGTAAAACGTCCCTGAGGCCGGAGCACCAACACCAGCCTCGCACTCTATCAATTCACATTAAAAGACAGCAATTTTACAAACGGAGGCCCGTGTGTCTATACGTCCTTGAATAATAACAGCATCAATATTCAATGTTTCCATTACTGCGAGCTGCCGGCCTCCGGTGGCGGCGGCAACCAGAAGCTGCTCAAACACCACGTTAAAGATAATTTCATGGGACAATATCCACATGTGAATATTCTTCTTTTTTCTCATTTTCTGGTATTGATGCTGTTGCATGATGTATGATGTTTGATTCATGAAAGCGAACGGAGGAGGAAGACGGTGGCGACCGCCCAGATCAGGCTTTACCACAGTTAACCACGACGGCAGAGGACACGTGACTGGATTTGGTCAAATTTGTGGGAATATACACGTGTTTGGTCCGAATCTACAGCAGGGGCGTGGAACACATTTAAAGGTGGGGTGGGAGGTGTTTTCCTTCAGCATTTTTTACTATATTGCTTAAAATCCCCTTCACACCCTGATTACAACCAATTAATTAAATGTTCTAACACAAAATTATTTTTTTTTAAATGAGTCACCTGTGGAACGGACAGGACTGAAAAAACATCATCCAATCATTTTAAGTGTCCAATCGAAATGACTGAATATTGATGTTTATCAAACTGAACTGCCACTTGCCCCTCCCCCCTCCCCCCTCCCCCCTCCCCCTCTCTGTGCATGAATGGTGCAGGCACCACCAGTATACCTTCAGCAGCATCAAAGGGGGAGAAGAAGTGGCGTCAAAAATCTATCATAGCTTGAAAAATGTTACAAATGTTACATTTATGTTTGAAGTTGTTTGCCCTCCCCCACACTCACTTTTCTCAAGTTTCACTTATGATGTTGACAAATGAATATTCAGAATTCAGAAGTTTTCACTATTTTTTTATCGACCAAATGACTTTAATCACCACACACACACATAAAAAGTACCAAAAACAAGTACCGTTGTATACAGGTACCAGTTCCCAGGAACAGAGTATCGGCACCGTATCGGTTTAAGGCAAGGCAGATGTATTTGTAGAGCACAGTTCATACACAGGGCAATTCACAGTGCTTTACAAAAATAGAAAAGAGGCAGATTAAAAACACACTATTATAATTAAAACATCATCAATAAAACATATATAATAATCAATTAAAACAAAGTAAAAGGTCAGAGGTCAGATAGAACCCTTTCAGTTGTTCTATGCACAGTTGAACAGCTGTTTTCAGCCTGGACTCAAACACTGTCACAGTTCAGGTCTGTGTGACGTCATCAGACAGACTGAAACACATAGAACTGAAACACATAGAACTGAAACACAGAACTGAAACACATAGAACTGAAACACATAGAACTGAAACACAGAACTGAAACACATAGAACTGAAACACATAGAACTGAAACACATGGAACTGAAACACATAGAACTGAAACACATGGAACTGAAACACATAGAACTGAAACACATAGAACTGAAACACATAGAACTGAAACACATGGAACTGAAACACAGAACTGAAACACATAGAACTGAAACACAGAACTGAAACACAGAACTGAAACACATAGAAACTGAAACACAGAACTGAAACACATAGAACTGAAACACAGAACTGAAACACATAGAACTGAAACACATAGAACTGAAACACAGAACTGAAACACATAGAACTGAAACACAGAACTGAAACACATAGAACTGAAACACATAGAACTGAAACACAGCTTCACCCTGTTTAGTCCTGACTCTGAACACCAGCAGAAGACCAGACCCTGAGGTTCTCAGGGTCCCAGATGGTTCATATGGGACCAACATGTGCCAGATGGACTTTGGTTCTAGACCATGGACAGACTTGTAGACCAGCAGAGCTGTTTTAAAGTCTGTTCTCTCACAGGAAGCCAGTGCACAGATCTGAGCACAGGACTAATATGGTGGTCCTTCCTGGTTCTAGTCTGGACTCCAGCAGCAGTGTTCTGGATGTTCTGCAGCTGTCTGACAGCTGGTTTAGAGAGTCCAGTCAGAAGGCCGTTACAGTAGTCTAACCTGGTCCAGATAAATGTGTGGATAAGTCTAAGTCTGGTTTAGACAGGAAACCTGTGATTCTGGCACTGTTTTTGAGACGGTCAAAGGCTGATGATGGAATTGATTTAACCATTTCATGTATACCACGACAGTGGACAGCTATTCTACAGCTGTTCTCTTGTATATTCATGGAGTTTGTTGTTCTTTTCATTGTTTTTTTTGGTTTGTTTGTTTGTTTGTTTGTTTTTATACATATCTTTATTAAAGTTTTAAGACACTACATATCTTTTCTGACATGAACTGGTAACATGTAGCTCTCTCCTGAGCTTAAACCCCCAGAATCACAAGCCCTCCCCATAGTTTTCACATAATTTATCAGAAAATACATGTTTCTGTGTGTCAAAAATTAAACGTGTGGTGTCCAGCTGTGTGGACATTTTTGCAACTTCATGAAAAATAGGTTCATGAGAATTTTTTTTTCCATTATTATTTTTATGTTTTTTTTTTTCCATTTGTAATTTTTTTAATTAATTAATTAATTAATTAATTAATTAATTAATTTTAAAATGTATTTTTCAGAAGAAAATTTTAAATCGCATTGTTTTTTTCATGCCTAAAGAGGAATAAAAACACTCTGGAAAAAAAAATTTGATTAAGGTTCTCATAATTCGTGCATAAAAGGGTTAATGTGTCTGTTAAAGTTGAGGTCTGAGTTCATTATTAGCCCTACATTTCTAAGCTGGTTTTTAGCTTTCAGAGGAACAGATTCCAGATGGCTGATAACACTTTCTGTGGGTTTTTGTGGAACAAAGACAATGACTTCAGTCTTGTCTGAATTCAGCTGGAGAAAGTCGTTTTAAATGTGACAGGTACCCATCCTTACCTGTTCCAGACACAGTTCAACTACATAAACTGAAAGAAGCAGATAACTTTACTTAACTCAAAGAATGTTTTCATCAGTTATGTTTAATATACACTCACAGTCAATGAAAACTTTGAGACCATATTTTTCGACATAATTGTTTTTATTTTGAAACCCTAAACTGGAATGTTTTCATATGAATAATTTGTTTAGGATATTGGCATACAGAAACAAAAATCTAAAGTTTCAAGAATAATTTCAAAGCAAAACACTTAAAAGAAAATGGCACCTGCCAAACACACAGTCCCAACAGTAGTGGTCCTGGTCCTGGTCTGCAGTTGTCCCTCTCTCTCTCCCTGGACTCGGTCTATGTTCACCAGAGTCTGTGGTGTTGTGGCGTTCACCCAGGTTTGGGAACAGCCCATCCATAGGCCTGTAGCTCAGACCAGCCTCCACCATACCCAGGTCCAACCTGGAGACGATGTTCAGGTGATAGACGTGGCGTGATGCCGTTCACTGGACTAACAATGGTGGCCTTTTTTGGGCCTTTATATACACACGTGGACAAAATTGTTGGTACTCCTCTGTTAATGACAGAAAAACCCACAATTGTCACAGAAATAACTCGAATCTGACAAAAGTAATAATAAATAAAACATTTATGAAAATTAACCAATGAAAATCAGACATTGCTTTTGAATTGTAGTTCAACAGAATTATTTTGAAAAACAAACTCACGAAACAGGCCTGGACAAAAATGATGGTACCTCTAGAAAAGACTGAAAATAATTTGATGTTGTTTTTTTTTTTATCAGAGGGGTACCAACAATTTTGTCCACGTATATAGGCCTTCCAAACCAATCCTGAAATTGTGCGCAGACCCACTGAGTATCGCTCAATGTGTACTTGGTCCACTTTTGCAAAGAGACCAACCCATGTGCAATGAACCGTGACAACATGACAACTCATCATAATCTCATCTACCCCAGCACTAAGTCATCAATAAATCCACAATGACTAATTACAACCCCCCTACAAGTAGAAATATGCAGACATTTACACCTCAAAGTTTGTTGACTGTCAGTATAGATTCAGTTTGTTGAAGCTGTTTTTACTAATCATCTCAGACCCACAAAAAACAATCAAATGTAGAACTATTTGTTACAACTTCCAAATGACATTTTTTCTACATGTGACCCTTCCTACGTGATTGATCACCATTTATTATATCATCCACTGCAATGTTTTCAGTGTAAGTCATGTATTTTCCTGTGTTTACTTCACTGATAATGTAGATTTTCATTCAATCTCAGAGCAGATGCAAAGGTTATTATATCAAAACAGAGGAAACTGACAGAGAAAAGTGACTTTTCAGCAAAAATCTATCCAAGGGAATTCTACATTGCTTCGTTGGTTTCTCCAAACTACCATCTTGGATCCACCATCTTGTTTGTAGTTGTCCCTTTTGTCTGGTTTCCCCCATGTGACCTCAGCCACCATTGAAAACCATTATGGCACCTGTTTCCAAATCTCCATAAGCAAAAACTGGTACATAATCCATCATTCATTTGATTAAATTGCATGTTTTTAATTAAGTTGAACATATTTTTGGAGATGCTCGTGTTGTTGAAGTCAGTCAATATTTGGTCTGTTTTCAATGTTGTATAGGAGTGAATATTTCCAACCTCTACGCTGCAATATCCTTCAACTCTTACTAATGAATCCAGTTCTCAGCACCAGTGAATCCGCCTTAAATACGGCCTTGTTTGTACGTCATTGTGTCTTTTGCCGGATGTATGGTTTAGTGCTAAGTACATTTTCAGCCACTTATCCACACTTCGCATAATCCACTTTAAATTCATGCACAATATTTTATTTCATCATGAGGAAAATAAATGTTCCAGTGCCTCTCAACCTCTGACACACTCATAAATACAGTACACATTATCTGTGGGCATCTCAAAGTGTTATGATATCTTTAAATCCGTCAGTGTCACAGATGGCATTAGAATGAGTGTGTACATCCAACCGCCAACTCAAACCGGTCACCGCTAAAAGAATGAATCCATTTACATCCCACCTGTGTGATCTGAGTAAATGGATGTGGAGTGTGTTCACACCTCGGTGAACTCGTCAGAGTGACCAGGTCTGAAGCGGGTCCACAGCGTTTTAGTGATTAACATCCTCAGTGGTATCCACGTGTGATCCAGTCATCTAATGCACAGTTTAAGAGCAGGTTCAACAGGACCAGATGTACTGTAACTGTATGTAGCAGTAGGTTTGTGTCTGTAAAGGGATTTAATGGGGAGTGGTGGCAGGTTTAAAAAAAATACATAAATAAAATACAATAAAAAATAAATGGATTTAATGTACATTTTGCTTCGGAAAAGCCAATGCAATATTCACCCTCCAGTGGAATACTTGATCTTACATTGTACATACATGTGTATTTTATTACCTTGTAAATGGGTGCTTCTATGAAACTCGTCCCTAAAAACAGGACATGGGGCTAAAAATTCAAACCAGATGTAGACTAATGAAATGTTATGAGGCAAGTTTGGAAGCACTTTGGGTCTATTTCAAAAATAAATATTTACTGAGATAAAAGAAAAACTACTTTTTAGATAAAAAAAAACAAAACAAAAAAACATTTTTATATTATTTTACATTATGTTTAATACAAACATCCACATGTAACATGGTCAAAAAGACCCGAAAATTACATGCTATTTTTTCAAATATCTTTTTATTCTCTCACAGATGCATTGTGGGAATTGAACTAATTATGCAAGGCAGAGTGTTTCACAAATATCATCATTGCTAAAAAAAAAAAAGAATTTGCAATTTATATGTGTTTAAATGAGCAGGTTCCGCATGTAACGCAAGTGGACACGATGGGTTCCACACCAAACCTGGAATGAGACTGAGATTGATGAAAAGCCAACATGTGTGGGATCCACACATTTAATACAGTGTCTATTTATAGTCTGTAGAAGAGCATTTACAGACATGTTTTCACATCTAATGCACTGGCACCTAGGGATATTTAATGTCCATATTTGGGTCCTATTTTTGGACCTGATATTTGATTATAAATGCATTAATTATGGGATGGCTCAAAGCAAGAGTATATATTTTTTTGCATTTCTCTGAGGTCATCATTAGGTCCATCCTGGGGGTAAATCTGTCTACATTTACCTTTTATTATTGGGTCTAAACAGATGGAAAAGTGACAGATACTAAAATGAACCCAGTTTCATTATATCACCAATACATCCTTTACATGTTGTATACATTTCTACTTGCTATAGCTTAGAGTTACATTCATGATCTGCTTCTTTTGCAGACAATCCATCTCTTTCTGCCTTGGCCTGCTCTCTGTCTATAGATTTCCATAAATATACATGCAGCTCTGGAAGAAATTAAGAGACCACAGCAATTTCCTGTGAAATCATCATGTACGCATGTTTGACAGCCACTCCATTCCAGTGTCTGTTGAATTCCAACACAAACACACCTTATTCTACTGAATAAACACCTGATCCATGTCTTATTTAAGAAGAAGAAGTATAAACTAGGGATGTCCTGATTACAATAAAGATCAGTATCGGCTGCCAATCTGGCATTTTTTAGAAGATCAGATCAGATTTAGTCATAAAATCGAGCAGATCAGGGCCTGGGTCTGGGGGGCAGAGGTTAAACAAACGTCCTGCCCCACTCAAATTAAAGTTTCTGAAGGTAGGGAAAAAGAAAATTAGCTGCACAACAGCGGGAGACTTAGAGGAATGAGTAAAGTGTCTATATAAGTTTCACTTCATGGTCCTGAAGTGATGCGCGAGTGGGCTTTTTTCAACCCACAGGGCTTTTGTAATTATTTGACCCCACCCAACCTGCCCCGCAGATAAACTTACATTCTTTTGACCCGCTCCAACCCGATCCACGAGTAACTGATCCATGCATCATAAACACAACGTAAAGTGCAAAACACACCCCCATATAATACATGGACGGACCTGTCCATAGACGCACTACAGCAGTGGCAAACATATGGCCTGCAGGCCAAAACCGGCCCGCCAAAGATTCTAATTTGGCCCAAAGTATGAGTTTGGAAAGTGCAAAAATAATACTAAAGTTATTAAGAGTCAAAGGTGTCATACTTGTTTTAGTTCAGGTTCCACATTCAGTCTGATTGTGATCCACAGTAAAATAATAACAGAATAACCTATTAATAATGAGACCAATTTTTTTTTTACAAGATTTACGAGAATTATTTACAAGAATTCACTGCAAAAACCTCTGTAAAAGGAATAAAAATCTTTCATGTTTCTCTCAACGACTGCACTCTGCTGCTCTAAGCCCCGCCCACTTCCACCCCTAATGTGTTATAGACCAATAGACAGAACCCAATCTCAACTAAAAGACAATGTTTGAACTTTGTCAATAGCGTACATGGTTTCAGGAGTTACGGTAATGTGAACGCCGTAAAATGCTTCATGTGTCGCCGGAGACAAAGACGGTCTTAAAAGGGTTAAAAGATCATATGGAACGTGAACACAGAACAGGTAAACAGCGGAGGAATGAGACGCTACATGTGAAATCAGCAGCTTTAATGATCTCTGCAAAACTGATTCTCCAGTCTGTTTTTATCTGCCGGCTGCCTCCTGAGTTTCACTTTTCATCCATCAGTCTTTGGGAGGGGTGGGCTGGCGGACTGTCGGAGGTGGGCTGGTGCTGGTTGGTAATCATAAACCATGTCAGGATAAATACACGAGTGCATTCACTTTGCAAATGAGGCGCCTCTCTCGCCGTCTCTTTCTGTGCTAATGTTTGCTCGGCCCGGCTGATTGATGACACGCTGATCTGCAGCCTCTCATCAGTCGGAATATGAGGAGCTTCACATTCTGACCACAGCAAATAAAGTAAATAAAGCAGAGCCGAGCTGTCACTTCTGCTCTGATAGCGTCGTTCAATAAGCTGGAGGGGGAGGAGGAGGAGAGTCATTTCAGCTCATTTCAACTGGAGGAGCTTCACTTCCAAAATGAAAAAGTACTAACATCAGTGAACACTCCAGTAAAACTAAAGAATGATGATTCCGCCGCGGCCCACTTCCCCGTACAGTAAATCTAAATCACCCTGCCCACAGTATATTTTTAACACTTCTGTAGTAGAGCATTAAAATTCAACTGCTATACGGTTCAGTCTGTTAATGGCAGCTTTTATTTTAAATATAAAAGCCCAGTCGCTGTAAAGACACTTTATACAAGAGGAAGTTTAAACTCCGAGTCCTTTCTCACATCTACAAGTAAAACATTGAGCATGTTTTCAGTGTTTCCAGTGGAAGTGACTTCTTGGTGTGGCGGTGTGTCATTGGGTCAGTGTATCTTTTGGTAATTGGATATTCTTTTCAGAAACAAAACAAACACTAGTGAGTAATTGATTTTCGCTTTGAAATAGAATAATTAAAATTGAATTTCAAGGCGTTTTACTTTTTCAGTGTCAAAACAGATGAACCTAATCTAAACTAGAAAAGCACTTGGAGAGCGCAGACCACCGCCAAGGAAGACCCCCCCCCCCCAAATCACCACCACTAAAATTTAATCATTTGTTCCTTGTGCCTGTATGAACTTTTCCTGAAAATTTCATCCAAATCTGTCCATAACTTTTTGAGTTATCTTGCTAACAGACGAACAAACCCTGATGAAAACATTTCCTCCTTGGCGGTGGTCAAAATGGATTGATTTTCATTTTCTTTTTCTAGCAACAAAAAAGAAAGTTATTACCTGAAAGAAATGGAAAAACCGACCAAAAACGTCTGTTTTTTTCATTTACTGAGACCGAATGTTGTTGTTTTCAAGGAAAAAATGCAAATGCCTCGGTCACAAAGATTCTTACCAACAGTGGGTTTGTACTTAATCTGGACATCGTAGACATGCTCCCTCCACGAATGTCTACGAATTCTAGATTGCATACCAACTGGAAGATTTGTACAAACCCATTGTTCGTAAGAATCATTTTAATTCTTGTATTTTAAACTGAAAATCAGTTAACCACTGGTTTCTGCTTTGTTTCTGAAAAGAAAATCCAATTACCAAAGGATACACTGACCGTCATTGCAACAACATTCAATAATTTAATAACAATTACTAACAAAAACAGTGTTATTATTGAGTCATGATACAATGCAGTGCAGAATGACTCCGAATGTTTCTGGTAACGCATTTTGGTCAGTTTGTTCAAGTAGAGTTAGCATCACGTATGCGTAAGTGGGCAGTTGATCCGGTAGTGACAGGCAGCAGAACCGACCCATAAAGATGGACGAGGCTACCTCTGCATGCACTGTTCTGTGTTGTAAAACCTTAACATTTTAAATTCAAGACTTTAGAGGGCTCATATTTATCTAAACCCACTTTTCTTGGTCTATGGTTCATTTCTTTGTGCATTTGGACCCTAATAGTTCATACAGTTTGAATTTGAACCCTCCAGCTGCTGCAAAACTATCTTTATATTCATTTCGACAAAAACTGAGTGGATTTCTACAACCCGTTTGAATTCCTGCTTAATTTGTTACGTTTCATAACTAGTTACACCACGACATTTGCACATATAAGGTCCAGACTTCAGATGAACATTTCTCTGAGTACGACATAATTGTTTGTCAGCAGCAAACCAGCTTTCTGGTGTCATTACTCAGAAATAGGGTTGAAGATGGACCTGTGGAGTTGAATGAATGAAGAATTCAGACCCAAGCAGAGCATTTACAGTTAATGGAGACCACAGGGAAACGTGGGAAAATGAAGAATTCCATTTAAACAGGACAAATATCACTCCGTTCATACGCATAGCCTAATGTATCAAATGTATGGTGTGGCAGAAAGGACTTAGCAGCACAAACACTTCCATTTACATGCACACCAATACTGCGATCATTATCCCATTTCTGGAGTTGTCAGATTATTTAAGTGACCACGTAAATGGGATAATCTGATATGTTTTATCAGATAACAGCAGAAATCTGATTATAATAAATCAGATTAACACAACTGGATTTGTCCCCATTATTCCAATGTCTTGGTTAATCTGATTTATTTAGTTCTTTTACATCTCCGCATGTGTAAACACAATAAAAATCCTTGAGAACAGAAGTTACATGTCAAACATTAAGTATATGTCTACCATCACCACATACATACTCTGAAAGAAATCCAATAATGGAGTGGAGCGTCTGAACCAGGGTTTTTTGATTATCGCATTTCTCAAGTGCACGTAAATGTGTCAGATCTGATTATTCCCACTTATCAGATTTTTATATTCATGTAAACAGGGTCTCTGTCAGATGTTTCCTCCATCCAACCGACATCTAAACTGTATAAAAAGGAGGAGTTTCTGGACCTTCAAGCGCAATGGGAATTGTGGTAAATACTAGTGGATACTAGTAAATACTTTCCGGTTAAACTAAATCTGCTGCTTTGGGACAAAGAGACTGAAAAAGAAAATAAACTACATGAACCATGATTGTACTGAAGTAAACTGCATTTACTTTAAGGCTGAAAAATGGAAATGAAATATATGAAATGTGAACTAGAGATAAAGATCTGAGTTAGAGTTAGATAAACAAAGGTCACATGACATGGATGCATTTTTAGAATAGAATAGAATAGAATAGAATAGAATAGAATAGAATAGAATAGAATAGAACAAATCTTTATCACTCTCACAGGTAGGAGGTTTGTTCTGTTTAGCAGAGAAAAAACTGCAAAAAAAAAAGTCTGTATAAAGATAGCACAAAATACTGAAAAATTTAGGCATGTGTAAAAAGCTACAGGATATAATATAAAATATACATATTTCTACTAAAATATACAAAAAGCTAACTCTACACTACAGATGACAGATATGTATTACTTTGGCTGTTTTTGTTCATTTTATTGCTTATTTTATTTGTGTATTCTGGGAAGTGCAAGTGTCAGGAAAGTAAAGTTACACAGGTATCACAATTTGGACAAAAATATGACATAGGCAATTATGCTATGAGCATAATGATACAAGCTACGAGCTAACGATATGCAAAAATCCTTATGCCAGACTAAGAATTATTATATAAATTGTTTTCTGTTCTCTGTACAGAAGTCAGTCGGGCTTTTGCGTATGCCGACAACTGGGACCATCATTACGTTAGCCTCAGGGCATAAGTGCTTAAGTCATAATTTTGGCCAAATTGTGATATCTACAAAAAATGAAGCAGCAGGGTCAGGAGGGTGATATGACATGACTTAGCTTGTATTTTTATGCCCGTAGGATAATTGCCGAACATTTTGCAAAAATCCTTACGCCACACCCAGATGTATTGTATAAACTTTTTTCGGTCCTTACATATGTTGACAACTGAGACCATCGTTACATTAGCCTCATAGTGTCGTATCATGTCATTTTTGGCTAAATTGTGATTTCTGCTTAACTTTACACTCCTTTACACTGCTGCTTCATTTTATGAAGAAATCACAATTTGGCCAAAAATATAACTGAGGCAATTATGGTATGAGCATAACAATACAAACTATGAGCTAACGATATGCTATACCCAAATTTATTATATAAACTGTTCTATACTGGGCTCTTACATATGTCAACAACTGAGACCGTCCTTACATTAGCCTCAGTGTCGTATCATGGCATATTTTTGGCCAAATTGTGATTTCTGCATAACTTTACACTCCTTTAAACTGCTGCTTCATTACCTCCGCCAGGAAGTATTGTGATCGCTTTGCTTTGTGTGTCTGCTTGCGTGTTTGTTTGTTTGCATGTTTGTTTGTTAGCAGGATAACTCAAAGTTATGGATGGATTTTCATGAAATTTCAGGAAATGTTGATACTGGCACAAGGAAGAAATGATTAAATTTTGGTGGTGATCGGGGGGGGGGGACAGATCTGTCTTGGCGGAGGTCTGCGCTCTCCGAGTGCTTTTCTTGTTTTATAAAGAAATCACAATTTGGCCAAAAATATGACATAGAAAAATATGCTGAGAGGCTAACAAGGAGCTAACCCAGTGTCAGTAAACTATCAGCTCCATGCACAAAAATGGAGGAGGTCCGGCTGAAGGTGAACTGTGAGGAGAAGCTTCTGCTCCTTGGTTTTTTTTTTTTTTTTGTCCTGTCTCCTGCTCCATTTAGGAGGTTTAATTGATGAACTTCCACATTACAGACCCTCTGGTGGGTGCAGTGTTTTACCGTCCACTGCTGCTGTGGGTTTAAACTCTGCAGGTCTGTGATGCTGCAGGGCTCCACAGTTCCCACAGTTCCCACAGTCGGTCCAATCAGCGGCCGACAGAACAGTCGAACACCCTGACAGCCCTTTCTCTTTGGTCTTCCCTCCTTCCTCCTCGGCCTCCGGGCTCAGATGTGAGCGGCTCGGCGTTCCCCTTTTGTTTTGATGCGTTTCAGGTTTTTTTTGGGTTTTTTTTCCAGCATCGCCTCAGCCTCCAGGTGAAGTGTCGGGCCCTGCTCTCTTTTTACAGCGCCATCAGCATTACATGAGGTGTGTTTGGGAAGCGTGGGATTTTTCAGCCTTGTGTTTCTTTCTGTTTCACCTCCAAGCCTGAACCGCCGCTTCACAAATTATTCATGCGGTGTCACGTCAAGGAGCTGCTGCAGCATCCGCCTGCGGGGACAAGCCTCGGTGTGTGTGTGTGAGTGGATGGTGTGTGTATTATGCAAGCCGGGGTATTGTGTGAGATGGTGTGTTATGCAAGCATGTGTGTGTGCTGTAATTCCCACTCCAAATCAAAGTCCGTGACAGCTGCCTTAATGCCAGCTGCCTCTCAGGTGATGAAGGGCCTCGCTGCTCGTCGCCACGGATACCTCCATCACGCCAACCCCCCTCCCCCCACCGTTCTGTTGATGGCGAATCAATCACTCTGTCCGCTCACCGCTCTGTATCCCTGACACTGGCATGTATAATTAAAGTTTATTCCCCCAGACCTCCCAGCTCAGCTCCTTCTGCTGCGTCCCGCGACAGCCCGCCGTCTCCGCCGCACAAGACAAATACCGAACGGGCTTCATATTTCACAAATCAAAGTGGAAGTTGTGAAATCAATGGCGGTGGCGTACGCTCCGACTGGTCAGCGATGTGGGAAGATCAGATCCCTCCCCGCAGAGGTAAAGCAGAACAGTAACAATATTTACTGGGAAGTCGTCAGCACGGCGAGAATTTTAATGAGCTTCGGTGGGAAATGGGGTAAACAAAAGGGGAGTTTTTGGGCCTAATCAGGAATTCTTTCTGCTTTTAGAGGCTTTAAGTTTTGATCTCTCGCACTAGGAGAAGAAGCGTTCATCTTTTATGGAAGTAAAATCAGCAATAACAGTGTCAAAATGCAAAGTCACAAAAATAAACACAAAAGTCAAGAAAAATGGATTTGATCGACATACTTAATGAATTTAGAGAAAGGATGGAAGGTGGAGAGGGACAAATACGAGGAGAAACTGGAAGAAAGACATGCATTTGATGAATACAATTAAGGAGAAGGAAGCTGAAAAGGGGACAAATGTAAGAAAAAGAGATATTCAAAATGTATTTAAATAATGAGGGGATGGGAAAGAAGCTGAAAAGGGGCAAATATGAAGAATCACTTCAAGAAACACATGTATTTGTTGAATGCAAAGTAGGAAAAGGAAGCTAAAGTGGGAAAAAATATGAAAAAGTTGCATTGGAAGGTGTTTAAGATTTAATTAACCAAATTAAAGGAGGAAAAGGAAGCTGAAAAAGAACAAAAATGAACAAAAACTTGAAGGAAGACATGTATTTGATGAATACAATTAAAGAAAAAGAAGCTGAAAAGGGACAAATGTAAGAAAAAGAGATATTTGAGATGTATTTAATAAATTAAGGGATAGGAAGGAAGCTAAAAAAGGACAAATATGAGGAAAAAGTTCAAGAAAGACATGAATTTGATGATTGCAAATCAGGAAAAGGAAGCTGAAAAGGGACAAATGTGAGAAAACCCTGGATTAGAAGAGACATTGGACATGTATGGAATGAATTAAGGGATGAGAAGGAAGATGAAAAGGGACAAATATGAAGAAACACTTCAAGAAAGACATGAATTTTCATGAATGCAAAGTAGGAAAATGAAGTTTAAGTGGAGAAAAGTTGAGTTGGAAAGGTGTTTAAGATTTAATTAACCAAATTAAAAGAGAAAAAGGAAGCTGAAAAAGATCAAACATGAGGAAAAACTTGAAGAAAGACATGTATTTGATAAAAGCAAATCAGAAAAAGGAAGCTGAAAAGGGGTAAATATGAAAAACCTGCAATGGAAAGGTGTTTAAGGTGGAATTAATCAAATGAAAGCAGGGGAAAGAAGCTGAAAAAGAGACAAATGTGAGAAAAACCTGGATTAGAAGAGACATTAGACATGTATGGAATGAATTAAGGGATGGAAAGTTAGCTGAAAAGGGGCAAATATGAAGAAACACTTCAAGAAACATGAATTTGATGAATGCAAAGTAGGAAAAGGAAGCTAACATGGGAAAAAAAAGTATGAAAAAGTTGCATTGGAAAGGTGTTTAAGATTTAATTAACCACATTAAAAGAGGGAAAAGAAGCTGAAAATGATCAAATATGAGGAAAAACTTGAAGAAAGACATGAATTTGATGAATACAATGAAGGAAAAGGAAGCTGAAAAGGGACAAATGTAAGAAAAAGAGATATTCGAGATGTAGTTAATGAATTAAGGAATGGGAAGGAAGCTGAAAAAGGACAAATATGAGGAAAAAGTTCAAGAAAGACATGAATTTGATGAATGCAAAACAGGATAAGGAAGCTGAAAAGGGACAAATGTGAGAAAAACCTGGATTAGAAGAGACATTGGACATGAATTAAATGAATTAAGGGATGAGAAGGAAGATGAAAAGGGACAAATATGAAGAAACACTTCAAGAAAGACATTCTCATGAATGCAAAGAGGGAAAATTAAGTTTAAGTGGAGAAAAGCTGCATTGGAAAGGTGTTTAAGATATAATTAAGCAAATTAAGAGAAAAAAGAAGCTGAAAAAGATCAAACATGAGGAAAAACTTGTAGAAAAAAAGGTATTTGATAAAAGCAAATCAGAAAAAGGAAGCTGAAAAAGGATAAATATGAAAAACCCGCATTACAAAGGTGTTTAAGGTGGAATTAATCAATTTAAAGGAGGGGAAAGAAGCTGAAAAAGAAACAAATGTGGGAAAAACCTGGATTAGAACAGACATTAGACATGTATGGAATGAATTAAGGGATGGAAAGTTAGCTGAAAAGGGGCAAATATGAAGAAACACTTCAAGAAACACATGTATTTGATGAATGCAAAGTAGGAAATGGAAGTTAAAGTGGGAAAAAGTATGAAAAAGTTGCATTGGAAAGGTGTTTAAGATTTAATTATAACCAAATTAAAGGAGGGAAAAGAAGTTGAAAATGATCAAATATGAGGAAAAACTGGAAGAAAGACATGAATTTAATAAAAGCAAATCAGGAAAAGGAAGTTGAAAGGGGAAACATGTTTGGAAACCCTGCATTAGAAAGTTGTTTAAAATGTAATTAATCAAAATAAACAAAGAGAAGGAACTGAAACAGGACAAATGTGAGGAAAAACTGGGAGAATAACATGGGTTTGATGAATGTAAATCAGGAAAAAGAAGCTGAAATGTAAGAAAACCCTGAATTAGAGGAGACATTCGAAATGCATTTAATGAAATTAAAAGATGAAAGGAAGAAGAAAAGTGATAAATGAGAGTGGAAATATATTTAATGAGCTGAAATGGAACAAAAGTAAAGTAGGATCATAAAGGTTTCGGAGTTGTATTTAATGAATTTTAATGCATTTTAAAGAGTCTGAAATCTGAGCAGTGGATGATCTGCTGTTTGATGTGAAATGATCTGGATCACACAAAAATAGAACAAAAGCCTGCGTCCCCTCGCTTTAACCTGCTGCTTTTTTTTCTAAACTCAACTTTGTTTTTAACATTAATAAACATACGATGATGTGTCAGATCTTACTCCAACCACAACAACAGAACAGTGTAAAAATACTCTTTCAAAAGCGGCTGAAGTAAAGGAAGGCTTGATGTCTGACATGTATTTAATGAAGCCGTAGTCGATGCGGTTCCATATTTGATGTGTTTTCCAACATAACTTCAACACAAACACTCATCCCACTCTATCAGGCTTTAACCTTTTACAGTATTTTACGTCAATGGTGTCTTCAATGTACACTGTAAAAAAAAATCTGTAATTTAACAGAATTTCGACCGTTTATTTTACAGATTTTTGCTGTATTTTTAAGATACAGGAAAATATCAATGAAATGACAAAAACAGACTGTGATTTTACATGTCAAATGTAAAATAACATGAAAAAAACTGTAACTGTGAATAACCATAAATTTTCCATTTTTAAAAGATTTTCTTTTCCACAGAAAAATACAGTTAAAATACATTGGCAAATGTATCGTAATTTCACAAATACTTCTTTTCTATTTATGAGATTAAACTGTTAATTTAAAGTTTAATACTGTAAAAAAATAGTAAAATGAGATAAAATTACTGACAATTAACCGTAACAGAAGTATTTGTTCTGTCAGTTGAACCAGACTTGTTTGTTAATTAACAAATATCTTGTTCAATTACAGGAGGTTTCACAACAAAAATGTTGAATAAATGTATTTTTGTGAATGTATAACATGCATAAGCACTGATAAACTGTCCAAATACAGTTTTATATATATATATATATATATATATATATATATATATATATATATATATATATATATATATATATATATGGGAATTTGATTGTTTTAATACATGTAAATATTCTTTATTAAACATTAAAAAGTCAAAAAAATATGCAAAATCTTATGTAAAGTTAGGACAAGAAACTATATTTTAAATATGGAAAATAATCATATTTTCATGAGATGGTTAAATCCGTTATTTAACAGTATTTTTTCGGCACCCCTGCTGCCAGAATAATACTTTTTTTTTTTTTTTTTTTACAGTGTATTCTACTTAAACTTAAAGCAGTATTAATGTAAATGGATATCAAACTCATTTTAGTTCAGATTCCACATTCAGTCGAATAAGATCTAAAGTGGACAAGACCAGTAAAATAATAACAGTAAAAAAAGTAAAATTATATCATGAAAATGTGAACATGAACAATCTGAAATTAACTAACAAAAATAAGTGAAATTTTAACAATATTCTGCTTCCGTTTATCATTTACACATGTACATTATAACTTATAGATCACGGTGGATCTACAAATACACAAAACATTTAAAAACAGGCAGAATATTGGCAAAAATGTACTTAATTCTCCTAAGACATTTCATGGTTTCACATTTTTTCTGAAAGGATAGTTTGTTTTAGGGATGTGTAAAACTGATGTAGGGGTGAAGGTGAATAACCTGAACAAACATGAACAACCTGAAATATCTAAAGAAAATTAAGTGGAATTTTAACAATATTCTGCCTGTTACTAATGTTTTGTGTCTTTGTAGATCTGATCTGTATTGCTTATGTATAAATGATAAGTCGAGGCATAATAGTGATAAAATTGTAACTATATTTCTTAACAAATTCAATTTTTTTCAGGTTATTCGCATCCTTTTTGTTTGGATAGTTTGTAAATGTAAATATTGGCATAACTGAATGTTATTTTTTGCACTAAAACAATTTTTAGTTTTCATTTTTTTATTGACTATCACGCTATTATTTTACTTCAGATTAAATTGGGCTGAACATGGCCCCTGGAAGACCATGAGTTTGACAGCCCTGGGCTAGTGGATATATGTGGCCACTAGAGGGAGCAGTGAGTCAGTCTGCGGTCTAACATGGTGAGGAAAACTAATGCCGCATTTTCACTACTTGGAACCAGCTCGACTCGGCTCAGTATTCCTGCAGACCGTTTCCATTACAGGATACTACTGACTTTACAGTACCTGGTCGTCATAGCGATGCAGCACGTTACTTCCGTGTCGTCTGTTCAGAGTTGCTGATAAACTTATTCGTTGTGTGTTGTCTCGTTTGAACTTTTACGTCGGCCACCAAAGACTGAATCTCCTGGACCGACCATGGTGTAGTTTTGGGCTGTTATCATGTGGATTCATGTACCGCTATATTTACTGTCCACTTCCACACCTGTTTTTTGTAAAACAGCGGGTCACAGAGAAAACTGTCTGACCAATCAGTGGTCTGCAGTGTTATACGTCACATTTTAGTATCTGGTCCCCAGTCCTGGAACCTCGATGGAGGTGATACCAAAAAAAGTAGTACCGGGTACCAGATTCCAGGTCCTTTTTCGTAATGGAAACGCAAAAAAGGCCGAGTTGAGTTGAGCCGGTACCACACAGTGGAAACGGGGCATAACACTAAAGATGAGTCTAAGTAGAAAACTAATAAGTCTTAATAACACTGAGCAATAATTAGCATTACAGTGTTGGGATAAGAAACCTAATAAACAACTTTTACACTGAAACCAAAGAAGTAAAAATAGAAGCTGTTGTTTTCAGTTGTAAATATCAACAGTTCTTTGACACAAGTGAGTTTCATTTGGATTTGAAGTGGAAACTCAATCCTCTGTGTGATGCCATTATATTCCAGTAGGGGGCAGTAAAAGGGTCAAAGGTCAATAGAGTTCAAGACATAACATTAAATTGAAACTGTATAAGCGTGCGCAGCAAAAAGTTTAAGTTTTGCTTTAAAACTCAAGTCATGATGAAAACCTGCAGCATCTTTTTCATCTGATAATCTGTTGCAGGCTGCCTCTCAGCCTCCTCTTGGTTTCAATCACTATTTCCCTTCTTTTTTTAAATCAAATCTAATGAACTCAGCAGGACGAGCCCAGTGAGCTTTATGTAACGCTGTCAACCTCATCACACTCATATCAGACAAACACAGCAAATCTGAGCTCAACAACACTTACAATTATACATCTACACATACAGTTTATTAGTGTATTTCTTTATGTAGTGACATCTAGTGGTGAAAAGGCAGATTGCAGCTGACTCAGTACCTCCCACTACTTCTTTATGGTGGCCACAAAATCATGGGAAACCCTCTTTGGAATCAGTCTGTTTCATCTGTTGCGGTCTTTTAGTGAAAACATAGATATAATTAAAGAATATAACTCCAGTCCACAAGAAATAACAAAAGAAGTAGGAGCTAGTGCAGACAAAAAACAGTGCATCATGGGAGAAATGACTCATTTAGAGTGAAAATGTTAAGTATTGTTGGTGTTTTTCCACTCAGTGCTTTATATCAGTCGTATCTTGTCATTTTCCAGACTTTGTTTAGTCTGAGATCTGATGCAGTTAAATGTTGACGGAGGTTCGGTGGGTTTTAAAGGGCTCGTATTTGTCTAAACCCACTTTTATTAGTCTGTGCTTCATTTATTTGTGTATTTGGACCCTAATAGTTCATACAGTTTGAATTTGAACCCTCCAGCTGCTGCTAAGCATTGTTTATTTATACAGCACTTTTCAAAGGAAGAAATTCATAAAGTGCTTTACAGTAAAATCAGAAGTAGGATACATAGACAAACAGCTACAAACATAAAAGCAAACTGTTATAAAACCCACACCTCAGTAAAAGCCCGTCTAAACCAACAACAAAACTGCAACCAACAACAAGGAGACACAAACCTTCCTTTTCTTAGTCTGTGCTTCATTTCTTTGTGTATTTGGACCCTAATAGTTCAGACAGTTTGAATTTGAACCCTCCAGCTGCTGCTAAACTATCTTTAGATTATTTTTTTGGCAAAAATCCATGGATTTCTACAACCTGTTTGAATTCCTGCTTAATTTGTTTCGTTTTATAACTCGTTGCGTCTCCACATTTGCTCATATCAGGTCCAGACTTCAGTCCAACATTTCTCCAGTTTTTCTCCATAATTGTTTGTCGTCATCAGCGGTTGTAGTCCAGACTGAAAATATGTCCAAACTTGGAGCCCATTACCTCAAATGTTCAGTTGTCGGTTGAATGGGACAGAGCAGCACAGCCAATAACCTGGAGGGGGTGGGGCCTGAAGTGTCTCCTGTGCATTTAAAGGGCCAGCGCTCCAAACCACCTTTCTGGTGTCATTACTCAGAAATAGGGTTGAAGATGGACCTGTGGAGTTGAATGAATGAAGAATTCAGAGCCAAGCAGAGCATTTACAGTTTATGGAGACCACAGGGAAATGAGGGAAAAGGAAGAATAACATTTAACAAAGCAAAATATCACTGATTTAAAGGAATTTACACTTAATTATTAATACTGATGTTTTTTATGTCCGATCCTCATGAAAAGTACATCTTACAGCTGTCGACATGATGTGTCCCATTATTTATGTCCATATAGTTTATAAACATTAATTTAGGAAATTTTAAATAGGAAATAATAATGTTTTAAATACGAGGGTAGAACATTTAAAATCACAGTCATGGATAAAAGTAATAATAACAATAATAATAATAATAATAATAATGATAATAATAATAATAATAATAATAATAATAATAATAAAATGAATATTAAGATAAATGAGAAAAAAAAAACACCCAAAACTAACCAATGCAAAGATATTTATCTCAATACAAAATTACACTATAATTTAATATTCGTCATTATTGTTTTGTATCCCAGACCCCTGTTAGAAAAGAAACACCTGAATTCAACACGTTCACATACTTTCGTCCATATAGTGAATAACTTAGGCAATATCGCTACAAGGCTAATGATTTATAATTTGGAGGCTGGATGTAACAAGACAAAAAGAGTAACTGTGTATTTCAGTGTGATTTCTTCCATCTCTGGAGACTTTTTTTTTTTTTTTCTCAATGTATTTTTATTCATATTCAGTCTTTCAAACATATAAAAAATAAGACAAACAGACATCTAACAGAGGTAACAAAAAAATAAATAAATAATTATTAATGTTTTTTTTAATTAAAAAAAAAAAGGGTCAATAAATTAAAAGGTTCCACTATGTAATTACCCAGTCACTTTGTACGCAGCACACATTAACCAGAGTGGAGGTGCATCGTCAGCTGTTCTACAGAAGAAATAAAAGGATGCCATGCCACATTAAACTTCCCCATTGATCCATTCGATGTGTATCTAATCTCTTCTATGTTAACCCTTTCATGCACAGTGGTCACTACAGTGGACAGGTATTCTACAGCTGTTCTCTTGTATATTCATGGATTTTGTTATTTTAGTTTCATGTCAGCCAACACAATACACAAAACACTGCAATTGATAACATTACTGTAACTTGGCTGTTCTTGATAAACCAAATCTAACATGTTAAGTGTAAATCAATTCTTTGTTATTGTTATTAGACTGTAATTGACAACAAAAGTTTTTTGGGGGGGGGTTTGTGGGATATTATCTCCATGAAGTGACTAGTATTGGAATTCACTACAAACAAAAAGTTAAGGAGATTTCTTTTTTGTTTTTGTCTTTTTTTTTTGGTAATTTTTGCCATTTGTAAATAAAACTATGTCTGGTCATTAAAAAATGTGTTTCAATTCAATTCACATACAAAAAGTAAAAAGCGTTGTGCAAAAATCCCAACTGAAAAAAAAAAGCTCCAAAAATTTTAAACATCCATAACTTTTTGTTTGTAGTATATGTTAAAATGTGAGAAAACATCAAATTAGCAGCATTTAATGTTTTTATTTCATAGTTTTCACATAGTATATCAGTAAATACACGTTTCGTCGCTTTAAAAATTAAATGCACATTTTTGCAACTCCATAGCTTCATAACAAAAAAAAAAATCTCATTTTTTTTAAATGCCTAAAGAGGAATAAAGAAAAAAAATCTTGATTAACGTTCTCATAATTCATGCATGAAAGGGTTAAAGAAAAACATGACATCACTTATCCATCTACCAAAGGAGAGGGGTTTGTCATTCTTCCAATTTAAAAGAATGAGTCTCTGTGCTAAAAGGGAGGAGTAACTGTAACTGTAACTGTAGCCTTTGTAGAGGGAGATCTTCTAATGGTACGCCAAAAAACTCAGATGAAAGGGCAAGGGTCAAAGGTCAGACCTGAAACTGCTGAATACACTTCCAATATTGAAGACCAGAGTGCAGTTAGACTTGAACACAACCAAAAAGTGTGAAAGAGAGTAGCGGGCGCTTCTCTGGAGACTTTTAATCGACTTCTACTGGTTTCGTTTCAGACACAGGTGGTAAAAGTACACACTTCTGTCAGGGGGAAAGCTGAATACTCCCCCTGCCACTGCCTCTGCAGTTGGTTACAGTGTGGGCAATTTGCTAAATGAAGTTTAAATAAAAAAAAAAGAAAGAAATAAAGAAAGTGTCTGAATGGGATGGTGATTCAGCAGATGGATCCACAAAAGCTTTAACAAACAAACAAAGTCACTTTTTGTTTGCAACAAATTTCGCTTTATGTGTCCCCAGAAAGGAAATGAGCAGCCGCCGCCGCTACCGCCGCCGCCACAGCTGTCGGCGAGGCTTCAATTTTGGCAGGAGGCTGGCGGGTTACGGCTCGCGGCGTTCAGAGCGCGCGGAGACACGAGCAGATAAGACGAGGAGGATGTGTGTGTGTAAACAGATGGCTGTAAACAAAGTAATGATAAGTAACTAAACTCAACACTCCACCGCCAGCTGAACGCTGATGCTTTCATGGTCTCGGAGGAAATCTCGCAAAAACTAGGCGCTCCTTCTGTCTTGTGTATCTAAGTATTTTCTTCCCAACTCTCCCGGGATCCCGTCCTCCTCACGTTTGGGAGGTGACACCACCCCACCGCTGCTGAGCTTACAAATAAATAATAATAAATAAAACGAGGTTGCTGCCGCCGCCGCCGCATCTTGGGTAAGAATTGATCCCTGGTGAGATGTGGACTTTCTTCCATCTGCTCAACGCTAATTAACAGACATGAGCTTCCCATAAGACAAAGTTGTGCTGCTCCCTCTCCTCCTCCTCTTCCTCCTCGGCTGCAGATCCGCCGGGAAAACGAAACGGCCAACAAGGTGAGACAGCCAATCAACAAGCTCCATCGCTTTAATCAGCAGGTATACGGCGAACGGCGGCAGCACGAGGTGAGTGTTTTTAATGGTTGGAGCCGAGAAAAAGAAAAAAAAAAAAAAACACATCTGTCAAATCAATAAACTATTGCTTCTGTATCGTGTTGTTTGTCCCTGAGGGAAACGTCCTGCTGCCAAAAACATGTCCTGTGTGTTTTCCATTAACGGCAGCATCTGGAGCCGCGAGAATCTTAAACAAGTTCCGCTAACCTGAGATTATCAGCAGTTGGAGACGCTTTCTACGCGTCTCTGATTCTTCTAACAGCGTTTCATCTCTGACAGAAGCCTCTAGTATCTGTAATGACCACCTCCACGTCTCTGAATCAACATGTCAGCGTTAAACGGCAAAGCATCAGGAAAGAAAACAAAAAGAAAACTTAGGTTTCTAATCAGAAAAGTAACTAAGAAACTATACCCGAGTTTGTTTTAGTAAAATATTACAGATAATATCGACCAAGATTCAACCCATAAAAGGCTGAAACAACAGTCTGTATTAAATCCCAAGAATGTTTTCCTTATTTTAAAAGTGATTATATTTGTAGGATTTCAACATTTACCTCCTTTAACCGTCCTTCCTTCACATCACACAGAAGTCATCACAAACAGGACTCAAAGCAAAAGAGGTTTAACGTGAACCAAATCCACGTAGATCCAGAATCACAGGGACCAAGGTGACCAGAACCTCAGGAGATTAAGGTGGATACATTAGTGTTTTGGAGTCTCTTTAACATTGAAAGTCCATACAGTATAGTTACATTAAAAATAATTCTTATGTCCCTGTATCTCAGCATCGTGTTCCATCAAGTATCAGTGACAAATTGAATTTGTGAGGTTCTGTCTCTGTGGTTACGTTCAGACTGCAGACAAATGTAGCTCAAATCTGATTTTTTGTCCATATGTGACCTGTATCCGATCTGTTAAAGACAGTTTGAACAGCATTGATCTGGTGTAAAAATGTGTGTTATGGGTGAATGTGAGGAATTGTAAAAGTGCTTTGGGCACCATTAAGGTGTAGAAAATGCGCTATATAAGTTCAGTCCATTTACCATTTAATCTGATTTTTTCAAATCCGACCCAGGCCACTTCATATGTTGGTCCTAAATCCGATTTGTATGTAATATTTTCCAATGTGACTTCAGTCTGAACAGCCAAGTCGCATGTATCCAACCTTTATGGCACTGAAATGCGACAAACATCATAATTCTGTGTCCCTCCATATTTCCTTCTGTAAACACAGTGCATGTCTGCGTGGTCTCGTA
Organism: Sphaeramia orbicularis; assembly: GCF_902148855.1. Taxonomy (NCBI): domain Eukaryota; kingdom Metazoa; phylum Chordata; class Actinopteri; order Kurtiformes; family Apogonidae; genus Sphaeramia; species Sphaeramia orbicularis. The sequence goes on from NC_043966.1 coordinate 2,752,763, forward strand.
TTCCGTCAGGAACTCTTTTGTGCTTGTGGGTCACTTCAGGGTCACATTCAGTTCAGACTCAAAACTGATAGAAGTCACTTTTAATGTGGAATATGAACAAGCACACATAAAAATCGGATTTCACCAAAAAATCAGAATTGTACATTAACACCTGCTGCCTCAATGTAGTCTAAGAAACTGAGTTTGTCTTAGTAAAATATTACAGATATCGACCAAGATTCAACCTGTAAAAGGCTGAAAAAACCATTTGTATTAAATCCCAAGAATGTTTTCCTTATTTTAAGAGTGATGCCGTTTGCAGGATTTGGATGTTTACCAACTTTAACCTTCCATTAGTTTTAGTTTTCAGTCATTAAAACAACTCTTTCCAGAGTGTGTTCATCGATGTCATCTCAGCCTATTTAGTTGATGTCCATTATGTTTTTTTTTTTTTTTAACGATGAAGCTGCACCTGAAACATCAAATCCAGGTGTATAAATCAGTGCATGACCTGAAGTAGATGGAAATTAGCACTGATAACCACAACATTGCACTAACGTTGTATGGTTGTATTAACAAACACAAGTGGGGACAAAACAGGACTGAAAGCACGGTCAACAACCTGGAGGAGGCGGGGCCTGAAGTGGCTCATGTGCGTTTAAAGGGCCAGCGCTCCAAACCACCTTTCTGGTGTCATTCCTCAGAAATAGGGTTGAAGATGGACCTGTGGAGTTGAATTAATGAAGAATTCAGAGCCAAGCAGAGCATTTACAGTTTATGGAGACCAAAGGGAAATGTGGGGAAAGGAAGAATTCAATTTAAATAAAGCTAAATATCACTCCTTTAAACTGGAGGAGAAAGGTGTGATGTATCTGGTGTGTGGATTCAACTCCGTTTAGTTACATCAATGCCAAAGAGACAGAGCAGATCTAAAATTACTCTTTTGGGCCACGTTTCCCTGTTGTGTTGATGCTCTGCTGAGTGAAGTTGCAGCGAGCGCCGAGTGTGTCGTCACTCTGCAGACGGCTCTGACAGAACTGTGAGAACATGCAGCGTCTGGAAATCAGCAGTTATGAAAAGAGCTGCTGATTCAGGCCGAGCCGCCGTGATTTGCAGCCGAGCTTCATTTGCAAAAATCATGACCGGGGCAATACAGCGACAGGCGGAGTATGTATGTGTGTCGGACGGACAGGCGGAGGGAATATGAGGCAGAATTACAGCCTCCACCAGGAGCTCAGCGACACAGAAACACTCAGATATAATGAAGAAAGTGCAAAAGGAAGGAAACAGCGACCAAAGCATTCTGTCTGTAAATCTGACTCGACTCAGGTCTGGATCGCTGCAGAAAAAGTACAGCTCAGTGAAATGTGCAAACGATGTTCACTTTTTACCCACAGTATGAAACTACAGTCTGAATACGTTCCATTGTGAAAGGACGGCTCATCAGGGACATTTTATTTAACAGGAACTTATGTATTTTACATCAGATTAGATTGAATTTGAAGTTCCAACAGCAGCACAACACTGAATGTACAGTATAAGAAATATTCTAAGAAAATAGAAATACAATAACTATAAACAAAAAAAAAAAAAACTATATTAAAAAAAACAAAAAAACAGTAGTCTATATGAGCCCTCCCTCTATGTATATGTATACAAGAAAGGAATGGATGAACATGTGGATATAAAGTTTGCGACTGTTACTTAAACACAAGCTATAATTAAAAATAAACTTGTCCTCTGAAGTGGGGTGGTGGTGGGTTTAAAAAAAAAAAAAAAAAAAACAGTAGTGAAAAACAGGCACTTGCACACTGTAAAGTACTAGCAAAAACAACAACACATTACAGTAGTAATAATTAGTAGTAATAATAACTGATGTTATAATATACATACATGAGGGTTGGGAATCTTAGTTGTAAGGCCGATACGATACACATCTTGACACAACATCTCCGATATATGTGGATATGTGTGGCACCTTGCGATGCGAAATGATTCACACCCATATCATGATAAAGAGCAATTAAGCACATTCTATTTCAACACATTCATTCTGGTAAAAAAACAAAAAAAAAACAAAAAAAACATGCAGTACAATTTAATGAGTTTAATTATTTATTTATCAGATAAGACCATGACTTATCACAAAGTGGATTTTGTGCAATTTCAGAACACGTGCCTCACATACAGTCAGTGAAAAAGTTTGGACTTTATTTCCAAAGTCGTTTCTCTGAATGTTTCTAACACTCAACTTCTTGCTCCCTCACCGAATCAATTTGTAATGTAATGTATTTGTAATGTAGGTAAAACAGAAAAAGGTTCTGTCACTTTAAGAAACAAATGTTCCAGGTATTCTGGGATGTGCTGTTGGATATGTATGTCACTGTTTAAGGAAGTATGTCCGGTATGTACTGCAGTATTTAATACAGCTGATCTGGTAAAAAGTACATGTTAAAGCTGCAGGAGACTTTCATCACCAATTTTTCATTAAATCAGTAAAACCTCAGTCATATCCTCAGTATCACGAACCCGTAAGTCTTTTTGCGATTACCCATCTGAATCTCTTCCCTCACAGTGAACAATTTCAAACAGAACTCCACCATAAACAAACCATTTGTTTACAAACAGAACCGGTAGGTAACTCGGGTATCTTCGGAATTTTGTTGTGCTGT